>NC_044337.1:2932054-3180746 GCF_007399415.2 Gopherus evgoodei
GAGCCTGGTACCCACTTGGCCCTATGCAAAGCCAAGGAACAGCTCTGAGAGGGCTACATTCCCTGGGTTGTGTATGGCCATCCTCTGGGAATGGAGGAGCCCAGGCCCAGGTGGGTCTGGTGCTGGCTGCCCGTAGTGCAAGAATCCTGGGCTGCGCTCTGCTGGGGGAGCGGGGGCCCTGGAAGCCATGGGGCCTAGGGCTTTCCAGTGAATCCTGGGCCAGCCCATGTTGCAGCAGGATCTAGAGTGAAGTTGATCTCCATGCATTCTCATGGAGAATAAAACTTCTGAGACAGGCCCAGCGGAGAGCTCCTGCCCCCAGGCTGCCCTTGCTTATGGCTCACTCATCACCCCATGCCGGACGAGCACTGCAGAAGGGTGGCCTGCTTCTGGTAGCATCTCCGTCGCTGCTCCTCTCCGGGAATTGCCATGCTGCCTGGGTCCCCCAGGGGCTCAAATCCATCTGGAGTTTTGCCCAATTTGGTATCCCCAGTGGAATTCAAAGCCATGCTGCTGCTCCCCGCTCCTGACGGTATTACGAGCGCTGAGCCTAGTGCAGGGCTCCCCAGCCATGTGGTCGAGGCGGGGCCTGAGCCAAGAGCTTTGCACATCCCAGTAATTCTTTCTCTGATGGCTCAAGGCGGGAGTGAGCCCCAGGCCCGGCCCCGTGGAGGCAGCTGTGTTGGTGGAAGAAGGCAGCCGTAGGCCAGCTAATGTCAGTTGGGGCGGGGGGGAAGCAGCGCCATGTGAGGGGGCTCCACCCAGGAGACAGCCACCGCCAGGCATCCATGCTCCTCTCTGCAAGGGGCAGGAAGCAGGCCCTCAGCCCGCCCCCCCAGACATTGCTGGCCTCTGCCCAGCTCCTCGGTAAAGGAGCCAGCGCCTCTTGAGCCAGGATTTATCCTGCTGCACACCAGCCCCGGCTCTCAGTGGCTCTCCAGCGGGCCACCTTCCTGGAACAGCCTCTTTGTTATGGCCTTGCTCTGGCTTCGGGACTTACTGCACCAGCAGCCCTTGGGTTTATTTGGGGAGACTCCTTCGTGGGGCCGTGCGGAGAGCGAGCAGGCACTCCCCGTCCCAGCCGGCACCTTACACACCAGCCTGCTGCAGGGAGAGCTCTGCCCGCTCTGGCTTGGGTGGGGGAGCAGGTGTCTCCTTGCCCAGCGAAGGGAGGCTGTGATCTTTGCCGGGGAGCTCCTGCCCTAGGCCGGGCCCCACTCCTGAGTGACGGGAACTGCTTACTGCAGGGCCCCAGCCCCTAACTAGCAGGATCCCCAAAGAGCAATCCCAGAGGCAGATCGGAGTGCTGGACTGGCCCTTTCCAGTGCTGCAAACAGCCCAGCAAGTCCAGGGTTAAATTAACCCCACCAGTGCCTTTGCACCTCCCTGGCATTGGGTGGCCACAGTGCAGCCGGGGGCTGTTTTTCCATCTCTCCCGTTATTGCCATCTCTGAGCATGCCACGGGCCTGGGCTAGCGGGACAACCACGCTCTGCAGCAGCCACGCTATGGTTCAAAGGGGTTAAAGCTGTTGTGAAGGGGGGTGTCTGTTTGGGGGTGCAGACATCTGTGGGGGGGGGCACATGCTTTCAGGGAAAGTGCCAGATGTTTTCTGGTTACACTTCTAGGCAAAGTCCAGTGCAGCTGCTGAGTGGGAAGGGGAGTGAACTGGCGTGCAGGGGGCATGGGATGGACGTGCATGGGGCAGGGATCGTGCAAGGTACAGGCATGGATTACGCGTGCTCGTGGGAGGGGTGTTTGTGCCTGCACACGCCTGCTGGGGGAACCTGGCTCTGAGGGGTGGGGGTAGAGGTGGCCTGTGTTTTAAAGCAGTGGGGCTGAGGGGGGTTTCCCAGGGGCTGGCCAGCTGGGTCAGTCCTTATGGCAGAGGCTGGGTTCAGGCTGCAGTTTCTCTGGAGGGGCTGCTGTGCTTGTGCGCAGGGCTGGAAATCAGCTGGGCCTAGTGTAAATGCAGCCCCACTGACTGCCCCCTGCCCACAGGCCGGAGCCAGGTGTCCTGTGGGAGCTCCCTGGCCCTGCCATGCAGAGGGCATCCCCGGAGCTCCCTGCTGGTGGGCTGGGAGCAGCAATGAGCAGGTGCAGAACAGTCTCTCCCAGAGCGTGCAGGTGCTGGGCACGGAAAACGGGTGATGAGCACCCCTCACTCTGGCTTCCCTGCCATTGGGCTGGTGCTGGAGTCGCTGCCAGGTCCAGGCAGCAGGTGACTGCCCCATGAGGACGCTCACAGCTGCTGCCATCCTTGTTTTTCCTCTGTCCCAGCAAAGGAGCTTGGACGATTGCCAGCTTGGGCTCTGCCAACTCCTACCTGGGAGAATCTCCTGCCCTTAGCAGGATCCCTGCACGTGCTGCAGAGCTGTGTGCCACAGGAGCTCTTCCCTCCCTCTGGCACAGACACGCACCCTCTCCTCAGGGTGCTCCCTGTCATAATATGGGGGTCAGGGAGGGAAGGCTGAGGGGATGGAGGGCCATGGGAGGCCCCTCCCTGCAGCCAGGGTGGGTATCTCTGGATTGGGTCCCTTGCCAGCCTTAGGACTAATGAATTCCTTGCAGCCTAGCAGCTCTAACCCTCAGCCCCTACCCTGCTGTGGCACTGTCCAGCCAACTTGCTGTTTGAAGCCAGCTGCCTGCAGTGTGTTCCCCCTCCTCTGCCCCCCCACTGGCATCTTAGCTGAGAGCCCAAGGCGCTCTGCTAGCTCCCCTCCTGTTCTCTGCAGCAGCAGCAGGTGCTGTTGAACCTTCCCAAGGCGTGTCCAGCCTGCCTGGGCCGTGGGATTTCCTGCAGGGGCCCTCTTGTGCTAGCGTGTCCATGACACCAGCTTCGAGGTCCCAGTGAAGCACCCCAGACTGTGGCAGTGCCCTGCACTCAGGAACGGGCCGAGACGGGGGCCACACAAGAATCTTGGTCTCTTTGGAGTCCAGGGAGCTTCTGCTCAGCCCAGCTACTTTCTTCAGACTCCAGCACTGCCCCTGATGCAGCAAACCCGCTCCCGTGGCTGGAGCTCCCCATGGTGTCGGCCTGCCCATCCTACCCCCAAGCTCCAGAGCCAGGGGCTGGCAAACAACCAGCTGGCTGAGCGCTGCATTGGAGCAGGAGGGGTGGAGCTGCCCAGAGCTACCTGAGCATGGGCGAAGGGGAGAATTGGGGGGCCTGTTTAAGGTATGCTGGAGCTGGGCCTGCTGGCTTGAAGTGGTTTCCATCATCCAGGTTTACAATTTGGTTCAGTGGCTCTCAGCACCCCCACTGTACAAGTTGTTCCAGCACCGCTGGGTGCAGCAAGCCCCTGCCAGGCAGCCAGCCAGGCCCAGAATGGGGCAGTGGGAGCCATGGCTCTGCCTGTGCGCCAGCCCTTCTGGGCCCAGTTGTTCCTGGGCAGGGAGCTCCTCCTCTGTGCTCGGTCCCAAAGGACAGAGGACGAGCTGTCACCTCTCCCTGTTCCCTGTTGCTCAGCTGAGCTCCACCATCATCCCAGGGCTGCACCATGTGGCTGGAAGCAGTAGGTGCCCCTCCCCACGCCCCACCTCGACCAGAGTGCCCACCCTGACCTGCGGGGATACGACCACTCGCTCCTGAGCCGGGGGCCCACCAGTGCCAAGTGAAATGGTGGGTTTGCTGTCTCTGGGCCCCTCTCCTGGCTGGACGCATCTGAGAGCCTTCCGCACCCCTGCTTTGCAGTGGGATCCTGTCACTAGTCTGCCCCCCTCCCTGTGTTTTAGATGGGGTCTCTGCTGGGTTTGCGGCTCGCCCTCACGCCAGAGCCTAAGACGGGTGCAGCTCCCGTCATATGGATTCCGGAGGGGTTAATCCCATTGGACAAGGCAAATGACTTTTATGAGTGTTGGCGTCTCTGGGGTGCACTAAGACTGTCAGATGCCAGCCGCCCAGTGAGCATGGCCAGGACAACGTACCTTAGCAACAGCCCCCTGCTGCAGCGCCTGTTTGGGGGCATTCGAGGTGGCGCCAGCGGGAGGTGGCGTGGATTCCAAACATCTCAGCTGTGCAATCACCCAGCAAAGCCGCAGGTGCCAGGCCAGCAGCTTTCCCTCTCCTTGGCATCTTTTCTGTGGAGATCTCAGCTTCTCCACGTGGATGGGAATGTAATGGCAGAAGCGGGCCGGGGGGGGGGGGGCGTGTCATCTCTTTCATGCAGTGTGACTCCAACGACCCGGACGTGATGCCAAGTCCACTGTTTGGCTACAGTGTAACATCGGCTGGGCTTAAAACCAAAGCACCAAGTGATCCCTCTGCTGGCATGGCCCGAGGCTGAGGGTTGACTAGCTCACAGAGGCTGAATTGCCCTCCCCACCCCAGAGGGGCCCTGTGGAACAGCAGCCGCCTGCAGGATGGGGGTACAGCCTCCAGGGCTGTCAATCTTGGAGCGCTGTGTGCCCTGGTTGCTCAGTCATTGGCCCGTGTTCTGTGGCTCCACCCCCTTGGCTGAGGTTTGAATAGGCTGGGATGCCTCCCCCCCCCATTTGTTTGTTCGTTCTGGGGCCCTGACCTCACCAGCGGGTGGGGGGGGGTGGCTTTTTGTTGCTGTCACCCCCTGGGGTTTCAGTCGGCTGCAGGCCCTGGCTCTTCATTCTTTGCCCAGTGACAAGGCTGGCTGGCTCCGGGAGCCCCCTCACTGAGCGGGCAGGGCTTATGCTGCCTTGGGCTGCACCCACCAGTCCCAGTCACCAAAGGCCCTGTTGCCCATCCCAGCACACAGTGACCCTGCATCCAGCGCCCAGCTCCCGCGTGGCAAAGCCAAGGCACTGGGCCACGGTGCACAGCCACCAGTTCATGCTGCTGAAAGCGCTGCTTGATAGTCCTGGTGAATGCAGCCACCTTCCACGGGCCAGGCAAGGCCCTGCCCATGCAGACTCCCTCCGCCACGCCCCGCCATGGGCAGGACCTTTAGATTCAACCCACAAGCCTTGCCCACTTGAGCTGGAGGAGTAACTCCATTACTGATAGCAGCAGGAGGCTGTTGTCCTCTAGTGGAAGCAGCAGAGTCCTGTGGCACCTTACAGTCTAACAGACGTATTGGAACATGAGCTTTCGTGGGTGAATTCCCACCTCGTCGGATGCATGTCACAGGGAGCACAGGGAAGCCAGCCTGGGGTAAATCCAGACTGACCGCACTGGCAGCAGGGTTCCCAGACCTGCGACTCTCCTCAGAGCCCTCCCTTCTAGGTGCATACTGGAGCTGGTGCTTCCTAGGGAAGAAAAAGGGAGCTGCCGACAGGCCCTGTGGCGGATCCACTCACCCCTTGTGCCCAGGCACAGTGCGCGCCCTGTGAACAGAACAGTTCGTGTTCTACTCCCACCTGACCCGGGTGGGAGTCGGGAGAGCACAAGGATCAGCACCCAGTGAGCATGCAAAGCCAGGGGCAGGAGACCTGTTATGCAGCATTAGTACTGCCACGTGATGGTTGCATACTCAGGGGCCAGCCTGAACCCTGCTGGTGGCAGGTGCAGTTCCATTGCCTTCAGCACTCGGTGGGGCTGGGTGTGAATTGGCCCACGCCTCTGAGTGAGGGGGAATGAGAGAGGAGTGAGCAGGTTCCAGTGCATGGGAACTGCTGCCCCTTTGCTGCTGGGAGCCCCTGCTGCCTCCGCAAGGCTGCTGCTCTAGGGCAAGCTGCTGGCCCAGATACAGGATAACGGCGTGTCTGCTCTCTCGCCCATGCTCTTCCCTCTGCAGATGGGGCCTGCCTGGTGGCCCCAGGGCTGCCCTTAGTCAAGCTACTGACTGGGGACAAGTGAGCCGTGGGAAAGTGCAGCAGAGTCAGGCGCTCTGGAGTTCCGAGTCCTGAGCTGAAACTGACGCAGTGCATGACCTTGGACAAATCACTTAACCACGTTGTGCCTCAGTTTCCCCTATAAGTTGGGGGTAAAATCACCTACCTATCCCTGAGGGGTGGGGGAGGCTGCAAAGATGTCTGTGTTTGCTTAGCGATAGGTATTAGCAATATTCTTCTTGTGCCTAGGGCTTGAGTTCTGAGCAAGGGCAGGAGGGCAGCCCACCTTTTGGGGCTGCCTCAGCCAACATGAGAAGGGGGCACCAAGTTCTGCCTCATTTACAATGCAAAAGCGAAGTGAGCAGCAAGTGAGAGCAGTGCAGATAAGCCGATCGGCTGCCAAACATTGGACACAAGGAGCTGAGACCAAATTCCTGCATTCCCAGCCCATACCCTCAGCTGCCCTAGTCAGCATCCATGTCAAGTGAGTGACGCTGACTTACACCAGATGAGGATCTGCCCCAGGGAACACCATGTGCCCATTACTGTATTACAGGTGCACTGGGGAGGTTTACCAAGGTAGTGATTCCCAAACGTTAGCAAACCAAGGAACCCCCAAGCCGCCCACTCAGCGCCAGGCCCGGCCTCCACTCCATCCCTTCCCCCAAGGCCCCACCCCACCTCTTCGCTTCCCTGTCTCTTTCCACCCTCTCCCCCAAGCATGCCTGTCCTCGCTCCTTCCCAGGCCCTCCTGCACGCGTGGAACAGGAGGCACTGAGACGGACACAGAGGAGTTGATCGGCAGGGCTGGCGGACCCACAGGAGCACCCTCGCAGACCCATTTGAGAAACGCTGACCTAGAGGGAATCCTAAAGCTTTCCCTCTCCATACTGTTTGCTTCCCTTCAGCACAGGCCGTGCAACCCGCAGGTCAGTGCTAGCTAGTTTCCGTGCTAGCTGAGGGCTGTTGTGTTTGGGTTGCCAAGGAAGTGTGCCAGCCTTTAGAGACCAGTCTGTTTTGTTGTCATTCCTGGGACCGCCCAGTCCTCTGCCATCTCATCAATGCTCATTTCTTACCAGCCCTTCTTTTGCAGCCAAGTTTGACTCTGACCCTTTGAACTCCCTGGGGTTCATGCTGGGGCTGTTAAGGTTTGACCCCCGAATCTTGGAGCCACAGGTGGCCTTGGATCTGTGCCTGGAGCCTCCCTGGAGGTGAATGGGGGGTGTTGTTGTAGACAGGGGGGTATAAGTCCCATTTGCTGATGTGTTACTGGCCATGTGAAATGGAGAAGGGAGTTTGAGAACTGACCTTTCCCCCTGGACAATTCTGTTACCCACACACTTGAGGCACTTCCGTGGGCTCAAGATGTAACAATGGCACCCCCACCCTTGCCCAGTTCCCAATGATCTGGGCGAAAGGCAGGGGCAACTCTAGCTTTTTTGCTGCCCCAAGCATGGCAGGCAGGCTGCCTTCGGCGGCTTGCCTGTGGGAGGTCCCCGGTCTTGCGGATTTGGCGGTGCGGCTGCGGGAGGTCCCTGGTCCCATGGATTTGGCTACCTGCTGCCGAATTGCTGCCAAATCCACGGGACCAGTGGAATTCCCACAGGTGCACTGCCGAAGGCTGCCTGACTGCCGCATTTGCAGGGACCGGCAGGGCACCCCTGCAACTTGCTGCCCCAAGCAGGTGCTTGGAGCACTGGTGCCTGGAGCCACCACTGGCAAAAGGCACCTACCCTTACCCAGTTCCTAGGGCTCAGGACATAATCTTCTGCGGGTCTGCAGGGTCTTTTACCAGTGAAGGAGCCTTACACAGTAATATTATTTATTGATTAACAGCTACCAAAACAGAACACACTTGCTAAGCAGGCACTGCTCCCCACTCCCAATAAGGCAAACAAACTTTTCCTGGTGGCCAGGCAGGATCAGGTCATTTGGGGTTCCAGCTTCTGCACAGTCTGATTGGCAGGTGTTGAGGTCTGGCAGTTCTGATCTCGGGTTGTGTCCTGGAATTAGGTGCTAACGAACTTCCTTTTGGACCCCAGTTTATATAGTGAAACTTGAGTCCTGCTTAGCTCTACCGTCACCAGCCATTGCAAACTGACGTGCTGCAAGACAGTATTTTTCACCTATCCTAGCCCATTACGAAACCATTCTTTACCCAGTCAGAGCCCAGCACCTGAGCTGGTTTAAATCATGCAGAATGAGTTACGCCACAGACAGAAACGATCAAAGAACCAGACAGAGACCCTACAGATAAACAATAGAGAATTGGGCTTCGTAAAGACAAAACACTAGAAGTAGAGATTTCACAACACAACTGTTGAGAAGTGACTCCTTGCCAGGCAGAATGCTGTCAACATTTTCTTTAAACATTGTGAGCTCTGTTTCTTTATCTGGTGGTGGTGGCACCGTTAGGACAGAAGCACATTCTTCACAGCCCCATATTACATTGCCTCTAAATTACATCAAAACAATGTGAGGATGTGACTCTCTGCTTCTTCGCTCATGGCTGTGACTGTCCTACTGTGGCTGGAGAAAAGGCCTCTGACCTTACAATACGGGGAGCAGAGAGCTATGGAGGGTGACGGGAATGTTCTGTCCTTGACCACAGGGAACCACCGCGTGTTGCTGCCATCTAGAGAGATGGACCAGAACTACATCCCTGGATCCAAACAGTCTATCTCCCAAGCCCCCGATTCAAAGGTGGAGGTTCCACGTGCAGAGCCAAATGGAAACCTCCCCAGGTGGCAGGGTGCTCAGGTGGTGCCCATTATAAAGAGACATTCAGCTGTGCATGCTGATCCCTGGTTTTGGTTCACGCCCTTCTCCACTCTGAGCGCCTCAGTCTAGGATTTCGCCTGTTGGCCAGGGAACTTCTGACCATGCACTAATGGGAATGCACCAGAGCCACAAGCACTGATTTTGGGCCTGCCCAGCATCAAGGGATCAAGTCAAAAAACATTTGAAGTTATTAACTAGCACTGGAATGGAAACCATCCGTTCCTGTACCAGGCTGCTGGGTCAGCCAGGGGTGTCCATGCCACCGCTGGGAGGCAGCACCCTCAATGACAGCACTGTTGTGGGCAGCTACCACCCCACTGCACCAGCTAGATAGTGCCCATTAGCTGAGTAGATGCGAGGTCGTCTTCTGTAAAAGCTGAATAGTTGCAGCAAAAATGAGAGACTCCAGCTAAGCTGAGTTCCTCCCCAGCAGTGCTGCGGTCAGTGGGACTTCCTGCCTTTCATCATAAGGCCAGGTGGGCTTTTCTCATCCACACCATCCCAGTCATCGTAAGTTCCCTCCCCCATTTCACCTGCAGAGCTGTGACTTCCTCCTCTTGTGGCAGCAGGGGAAACTGGGAGCATCTTTGTCCTGGTTTTGCACTGTCTGGGATCCTGTCCAGGCTTTAACCATGTTTCATGGCAGAGATCCAAACAGCTCCTCCAACTACACAGCTTCAAGGTCATGGTGGATCCTGATAGCTGCAGCCTCCTAATCTAACAAACAATAAATAAAAAGACTGAAACTGCATCTTCTCAGCTGGGCCCCCTGGAGGGTTTTACCTAAACAGGACAGAATTCTTTGATAAATGCATGTTCTATTTATTTCCTTTTTTAAAATTATGCATCATATAGAAGACTAAGATCACATCTCCTCTTGTGCAGAGCAGAACTAGGTCTGTATTTTCTCACATTTCGTTGTATCATTCCTGCTGGTGTCCCACAGCAAAGTTTCTGAGGTAAACTTATTATGAGAGACCTATTTCCTTTGAATATCCATAAAGTATAACTTGAATGTACAGTCGTTGTCTGCCTTTACTGACTTGACTGGGTAGCAATAGTTTTGTGAGGAAGGTGCTGATCTTGTGAGGCAGGCAGGGGAATGAAGACAGAGTCCACCTGGGGCCAAAAAACACTTAACTGGAATGAGATACAAAGAAAAGGAACTGTTAGAAGCTCTGGGACACTGAAGGAGTGATGGGTGAGCAATCATTTGTAAGTGTGACAAAGTGACGTGCTGCAGACATAAGCGACACATGCGTGGGGAGTGGGGATCAGAGCCTGGGCCATCCACCCCAAACATCTAAGCCTCTGCTACTTGTGTGAGGCAACTTCAAAAGCTGACAGAAGTGGTAGCCAGCCAGAAGAGGGCAGCATCCCCCATGCAGACTCCAAACCCCAGTACACTACAGCACCATCCTCACCCATTTGCCAGTGACTAGAGTATGCACTTGTCAAGAAAATGCCCAGGTACAGAGGATCATCAGCAGTTCTATTCTGAAGGCTTAAGCAATGCACAAACCATGCATTGGTCATTGCAGAAGAGGGATGTTTATCCTCAGTGAGTGAATCAGTTTGTGCTACCCAGATGAGCAGAGGTGTAGACCCTCTGTTCTGGGGAACAAGGAGCAGCCAGGCTGCCCCAGGCCTCCCATATTATCATAGTGCTTCAGACCAGGAGGGACCACCAGATCATCCAGTTTCACCTGTAGACCACAGGCCACAGACACTCGCAGCACCTGCACACTAAACCCAGCTACCAAAGGCGTGAGGGGGAGAGGGGCACAGAACTTCTCCTGCCCAGGGCCGTGAAGGCAGGGAAGATGAAGTTCCTGCCAGGGTTGGGGCTTGGTGGAGGGAGAGAAGATCGATGATCTGCTGGGAGCTGGTGGGGAGGGGGGAAAATCAAAGTCTTCCCTGGGCTAGGGGAGGAGGGGGGCAGCGAGCTCCTCCTGGGGCCGGGGGGGGACGACAGTGAGCTTCCATGCCCCCTCAAAAGGGGTCAAATTGAAATTCTTGTGCATTCCCCTGCCAACTACCAAAATTAGACCAAAGTAACACAGCCCCCAGGACCTAAAACCATTCTATGCCCCAAGGAGTGAACTGGAGGCAGCAAGGGGCGCCAGTGTCGAGACCCCCACCACGGCACAGAAATGATAAGAGCTAATCCTGGCATAATGCACCCACCCGATGCTCCCTCGTTCTCATCCTGGGATTGTTAATTCTTTGAACGACAGCAGCAGGAGGCCCCAGACAGAAGCAGGCTGCATTACACTCGCTGCACTTGCTCTGTAGGCCCAAGTGATTAATGCAAACACATAAAGGAGCACGACACTGGCACATGGGAAGAACCAGATTTCAGTTCTAAGGGGAGTAATCGACAGGGAACATGGGGCTCCTTCTGCCGGTGCCACTCCCCAGCCTTTCCCTAGGCTAGGCAGCCACTGGGCTTGCTAGAGAGCACAACCAGCACTTCCCAAGCGGCAGGGCAGGGTGTCAGGCACGGCAACAGGCCTGCATGTCAGGGAGAGGGGCTGGGTGTCAGGCAGGGCCCAGTGTGTGGCAGGGCTGGGTGGCAGGCAGGGAATGGGGCTGGGTGGCAGGCAGGGAATGGGGTGGAGGACGGGCTGGGTGAGAGGAAGGCAGGTAGTGGGGCAGGATGGGTGTTAGGCAGGGAGTGGGGGTTCTGGCGGGGAGCGGGATGGGGTGGGTGACAGGCAGGGAGCGGGATGGGTGACAAGTGGGGCTGAGTGAGAGGTAGGGAGCAGGGTGGGGTGGGTGTCTGACAGGGCTTGGTGAGAGGCAGAAAGCAGGATGGGGTGGGTCTCTGGCAGGGCTGGGTGACAGGTGGGGCTGGCTTTCTGGCAGGGAGCAGGGTGGGTGACAGGCAGGAAGAGGGATGGGTGACAGGTGGGGCGGGTGAGAAGCAGGGAGCGGGGCAGGTGACAGGTGGGGCTGGGTGACAGGCAGGGAGCCGGGTGGGTGACAGGTGGGGCTGGGTGACAGGCAGGGAGCCGGGTGGGTGACAGGTGGGGCTGGGTGACAGGCAGGGAGCCGGGTGGGTGACAGGTGGGGCTGGGTGACAGGCAGGGAGCCGGGTGGGGTGGGTGAGAGGCGGGGTGGGTGAGAGGCAGGGAGCGAGTTGGGGTGGGTGTCTGTCAGGGCTGGGGGACAGGTGTGGCTGGGTTTCTGGTGGGGAGCAGGGTGGGTGAGAGGCAGGGAGCGGGGTGGGCAAGAGGTGGGGGGGGTGAGAGGCAGGGAGCAGCGTGGGGTGGGTGTCTGACAGGGCTGAGCGAGAGACAGGGAGCCGGGTGAGTGACAGGTGGGGCTGGGTGAGAGGCAGGGAGCCGGGTGGGAGACAGGAGGGGTGGGTGAGAGGCAGGGAGTGGGGTGGGTGACAGGTGGGACTGGGTGAAAGGCAGGGAGCGGGATGGGGTGGGTGTCTGGCAGGGCTTGGTGACAGGTGGGGCTGGTTTCTGCTGGGGAGCAGGCTGGGTGAGAGGCGGGGAGCGGGGTCGGTGAGAGGTGGGTCTGAGTGGGAGGCAGGGAGCGGGGTGGGTGGGTGTCTGGCAGGGCTGGGTGTGTGGCGGGGTGGGGGTCTGGCAGGGCTGGGGGATAGGTGGGGAGCAGGGTGGGTGAGAGGCAGGGAGCGGGGTGGGTGAGGGGCAGGGAGCCGGGTGGGGGTCAGGCCGGGCCCCCGCCGGGCTGTGGGAGTTCGTCCAACGCCCGGTGTCTCGGGCCTGCAGCGCCCGCAGCAGTAGCGCCCAGCAGGCCCCGCGCCCGCCCCGCCGGGACCTCTGGAGCCCCCCGCGCTGTCCCGCGCCAGCCCCGCCCCTTCCAATCGGCCCGGCAACCGGCAGTGTCTATCGGCAAAATCCCACGCGCCCGCCCTCTCCTTTAAGGAGTACAGTGTTCGCGTCCCCTTGAAGAGCCTTTTGCTCTAATTGGGCGAGAGCTTCAAGGCTGTGCCGCGTGATTGGCCGTGGCGCTGCGCATTCCCCGCCCCCTTGCCGTCATTGGGCGGAGGCAGGGCGCGTCCCTGGCTGGGTCCGGGGTCGGCAAGATGGCGGCGGAGCAGTTGGGCGGTATCTCTAGCGTGGACATCGACCCCGACGGCGTCTTCAAGTACGTGCTGATCCGCGTGCGGCCGGCGGGGGGCCAGGGGCCCGCCAGGGACATCGTGCGGGGCCACGCCTGGGCCGAGTACCATGGTGAGGGGCGGGGCTGGGGGCGGGGCCACGCCTGGGCCGAGTTCCACGGTGAGGGGCGGGGCGGGGCGGGGCCACGCCTGGGCCGAGTTCCACGGTGAGGGGCGGGGCTGGGGGCGGGGCCACACCTGGGCCGAGTACCACGGTGAGGGGCGGGGCTGGGGGCGGGGCCACGCCTGGGCCGAGTACCACGGTGAGGGGCGGGGCTGGGGGCGGGGCCACGCCTGGGCCGAGTACACGGTGAAGGGCGGGGCTGGGGCTGGGGGCGGGGCCACGCCTGGGCCGAGTACCACGGTGAGGGGCGGGGTCACCTGGGCTTCGTGCCGTGGGGGGCGGGGCTGTGAGTGAGCTGCTGCCGCCTGCCCGCTCTCCTGGCTGTGACTTGGCAGTTGCCCGCCCCTGTGCTGGGCCCCCAGGGCAGGCTGGGCTTGTGGGCACTCAGCACAGCGCAGACAGGTGGCACCGTTAGCCAGGACTCCTGGGTTCCACGCCTGGCTCCGCCTCAACCTCAGCTGGGACCCGTTCCCTCCACTCCCCTGCCTCTGTGTTCCTGTTTGCAATGTAGGGAGAGTGACTGGCTCCTGGCAGGCTGCGGGCAGTGGTGCGTGCGAAGCTCCAGGGATGAGCAAAGTGGGGGACAGTGTCCGCCTCAGGGCCCCACATAGCTGAGGTGCACATGGGATGTGGCTCAATGCTGAGGCTGCCGGCAGCGTTCCCAAAGGGCCGCACTTAGATCTGAGTGCACCAAACTGATCACAATTTGCCTTGTAATGGTACCTGCCTTTCAGGAGGCTGTATGGAGGGATCCCCCATCGCTGTGCAGCTGATACAAATAGTTGCAAATGGTGCTGTTGATAACTGAGCAGAAAGCTGATCACGAGTTCTGTGGGCTGGGATTCTTTCCATCTATTGTAAATCCTAGGAACAGTCTGTTCAGATCTGATCCAGGGTAACTGGGTCTGAAGATGAGAACTGTGAAATGGGACCCATAGTGGTGAGCCGTCAGATTGTGGTTCCTACCATTCCTGTATCCCTTTAACTGTGGGTAAAGCTAAAGCAATCGTATGTGTGGGGTAGGTAGCACATGTGTGAATTCTGTGTTCCATATATTCCATATGGACCAAGAATATCCCCAGGGAAGGAACTTTAATAGACTTTTGTTTATGTTCATCCTACAATGTCTCCCACCCTAGCTGATATTTATGAGAAGACTGCGGCAGAAATCAAGAAGCAAGGCTACGACTGCGAGTGCTTGGGTGGGGGCAGGATCTCCCACCAGAGCAAGGAGAAGAAGATCCACGTTTATGGATATTCTGTGGTAAGCAAGGAGCCATGGGAGGGTGCTCTTGGTTTGATTGAGAAACTTGCAACCAGCCTTGAAGGGAGTGGGTGGAGAGGGGTTCTTTTCACCTGTGCCGGTATCTTTGTTATCTGAGCAACAGCACCAGCCTGGAACCCACCCACTCACAGTCCATGCAGATTTGACATGGAAGCTGGCATCTTACCACTGTCTAATGGGTATAAGGTAGTGAAGCTTTAAAGGTATTGACTTATTAGTTAGGCTGGTAACAACAGCCCTTCCTGAAGGCTGGGGCTGTAAGACCAAAAAAACATCCAAAGTGTGGGGTTGTTTCCATGACTATCATGGCCAACAGCCATTGATGGACCAATCCTCCATGAACTGATCTCCTTTTGGGAGCCATGTATACTTCACTACACATAGCCCGTGGCAAGGAGTTCCACAGGTTCTGTGCCTTGTGTGAAGTAGTATTTCCTTATGTGCTTTTTTTTAAACCTGCTGCCTGTTAACCTGCTGTAGTCTAATGCCTGGTGTAAGCCGGTTGTGTCGGGGCTCGTCCCCCTCAGGCGCGGCGGGGAGCCAGGGCGCTTCCTTGCGCGCCGCAGTCCGGGTAGGCTTAGCCCTCGGCAGGTGTTGAGCGGGGTCCAGGGTCTGTAAACAGGGTAGAGCCCCAGCCCTCTAGCCGGGGTCGGGGCTCTCAAAGTCAATAAGCCCCGGCCCTTGGACAGGCCGGGCAGTAATAGTCCAGGCTCAGGCCCCTAGCAGGGGCACCAAACACAAGTCTAATTAGCTCTGGCCCTCTGGATCAGGGCAGAGCAGTGGCAATAGGCGGGAAGAGGGGGAGTCTGCCACCCAATTACGGGTGGCAGGGGGAACGCAGGCCCTCCCACTCCACTGCGTTCCAGCCCGGGGCCCTAGCAGCGGTCAAGACCCGCTGCGGTCAGTGGGGATCCTGGCTGCAACACACTGACATGGGTTTGGGCTCTTCCAGAGCCAAACCAGGGTCGGCTATCCCCGGGCTACTTCCAACCTCCCCCTCTCTGGGTACCTGGTTCTTGCCGGCGTCGTCTGATGGGTCCCAGACCATAGGTTCCTCCAAGTACCGGTCGTGGGGAAGCTCAGGCCACTCCTCCGGGTAGTGGGCGCGAGGCAGGTCCGGGCAGCGCTCCTCCGGGTAGTGGGCGCAAGGCAGGTCCGGGCAGCGCTCCTCCGGGTAGTGGGCGCGAGGCAGGTCCGGCCAGGCACCAGCATCTGCCCTCTCCGGCGGCCAACTGACGGCTGGGGCCGGGCTTTTATACTTCCTGTCCCGCCCCTTGACATCCGGGGGGCGGGGACAGGCCATGCTGACTCCGCCCACTGAGGCGCCTGCTCTGGCTTGTCCCCCTCAGGTGCAGCGGGGAGCCAGGGCGCCTCCTCACACCTGGGTTAAACACAGTTTTTGTACCAGTATAACTGTGTTAGTTAGGGGTGTAACTTTCTATTGATCTAGTTATTCTTGTACACCCTTTATTACTTTTAACTACATTAGTATAGTTAAAGCAGTACAATCCCCCTGATATGAATGCAGAAATGTTTGTATAAAGGTGCCTTATACTTGTATAGCTTATACGCCTTCCCTGTGGAATAGCTATCCCAGTACAAGCACATCTATGCTGGTGTGACTGTGTTCCTCCTGGGGGATTGTGTTCCTTTAACTGTACCCACCTAATTAAGGCTTGTGCTTTTGCTCTCAAAATGGAAGCAGCCACAAGCCAAATGGGCAAAGAAAGAAGCCGAATTGAAATAAATTCTTGGACTGCTGCTCGTCACACTAGGCACAGAGCAGCAGATGTTGCCAAGGAGCAGTTCAAAGGGCTAACAGTGACCATGTGGCACTGTTCGTTCTTGGAGCAGAGAGAGCTGTATGGGTCCCACCCAACTCTGGGAAATAGTTTAATCTCCCTCCTGCAACTTATCTGCACTTTCTCCCTTCACTGCCTCTGCTAGAAACACTCTAGATCCCCAGACCTACCCTAGATAAACCCAGTAAGAGAGAGGTACCTTGTGTGGCCCAAGGATGCTGCCACTCTTCAGAGTCTTCCCAACCCTAATCTCTAGGAGCAGGGACAAAGTTGGGCCAGGACTGCCCTGCCCTGATGCTCCAGTTCCGGGCACCTGGTGCCGAGCTGCAGTGCGTTCAGTGTGGATTGTTGCCAGGTGTAGATGGGGGTCATTTGGGAGTTTTAGGCAAAGTGCTGGTGGCCTGGTGGCCTGTTCCATACCCAGATCATCCTCTCGGATTCTCTTAATGCTCAGGGCTTTGTCCCCCAGGATGCTTCCTTTGCCCTTCGCAGTTCACAGCGCTGCCTTTTTCCTCTTCCAGGGCTTTGGTCGAGCAAAACACTCTGTGTCCACAAAGATCCTGAAAGACAAGTATCCAGACTATGCGGTCACCTGGGCTGATGAAGGCTATTGACCTGGCTCTACTCCGACAGCAGCAGACATCGCTCCCTCTTCCTAGGACTGAGAAGCCCAGGTTGTTGGCTGAGCTTGTGGGAGCAGAACCTGCACTGGCCAGTGCTCTGGAGCTGCCTGGGCTCCACTGAGTTTCCTTGTGTCTGAAGCTTCATGGATGATGTGAGTTCATTCTGCTGGGAAGCTTCTGACAGGAGAGGGACGAGCCTAGAGCATGGGGAATTCACCAGCCTCCACACCCTTTGGATCCATGAATTGTCTCAGTGCTGTAGTCTTGAGCTGCAACTGGCGAAGGGGCAGCAAAGCCTGTTGTGGAAATCCTGGCTCCAGTGAAATTGGAGGGTTGCCATTGATCTCAGTGGAGCCAGGACTTCTCCCTGAATGTTTACAGTGAAAATTAAACAGTATCTTTAAATTTACAATAGTCTAAATAGTCTAATTACAATTTACAATAGTCTAAAGCATCTTCAATAGGCATTCCATTGAATACATTTCAAGCTTTACCAGTTAATTTCGCAATCAGGGTAGGAACTCTTATCAGGGATTTCACGTATTATACACAGCCTTTCAAAGGGAGTCAGCTATGCAGCAGTATCATCCTCACTGTATGCAGGACATAAGTGTTCCCACTTGTGGATTTTTGGAGTGATGGGAGTCATTGGGTTTGGGGGGATTCTGGTTCTGCTTTTCTAGCAGGTCCAGTTGGTGTTTTCATGCACTTTCTCTCTTTTTTTTTCTTTTATCTCCGGTTCTTTCTGTTGCAATAATCTCTGATGCTCCCTCACCTTTTCTGCAGCCTAAAAAGCTCCAACTTTGCAATTGCTTCGCTGCTTTCAGTCGTTTTCCTGTTCCTACTTCCCTTTCCCAAAATAAGCAAACAGAAAATAACAAAACTGTGACCTCCTTCTGACTGTTCTTAGCCCCTACACTTAAGATTCACTTAAAATCACAAATATCAGTGCTTAAAGTGTGAACTTCACTTGGAGTTACAAGCTGCACATACACCCTGCTCGCCGAACCGCTGTGACATTATGGTGTTATCTGGACTGGTGGTCTGCTCGGTCACTCCAATCCTTGGCTCTGGGAGCCAGCCTTACCCTGCTCCGCTGTGAGAACCCCCCACTCCTGGGCTGTCCATGCACAGCCTCTAGCATGTAAGCTGCTCCTTGGATTGTGCAACCGAATGATGCTAGCCAATATCTCTGGTCCCAGACACAACCCTAGGAACCTCTGTCTTGCAGGAGCCAGTTATGCCTGCTGGACGCTGCAGGCTTGTATCCGTTCGTCAGTTTAACAAAGAAATTGATATCCCGGGGAGAGTCTCTGAGGCTTCCAACCAAACACACTGCTTCAGGTAGAATAAACAAACATTTATTAACTATAGAGAGAGATTTTAAGTGATTATAAGTCAAAGCACAAGAAGTGAGATCTGGTCAATGAAATAAAAGCGAAACGCATTCTAAGTTGATCTAAGACTTTCAGTGCCCTTATAAACTTAGATGCTTCTTGCTATAGGCTGGTTGGTTGCTCTTCAGCCAGGCTCTTCCTTGTGATCAGCGCTTCAGTTGCTTGGAATGGTGTTTGTAGATGTAGGTGGAAGACAGGAAGAGAATGGCAAACATCTCTCCCTTTTATCATGTTCTTTCTTCCCTCTTGCCTTTGCTACCTGCCCCCCCCTTCTGGGTCAGGTGAGCATTATCTCATCCCAGTCCAAAACTGACCAAACCAGGGGGGGTGTCTCATTCAGAGTCTAACAGATCCTTTTGTTGCTGCCTAGGCCAGTGTCCTTTGTTCCTGTGAGGCTGGGCTGGGTTTGTCCCATACCTGCCATGAGGTGTGAACTGCCTCTCTGCTCTTGGAGAGTTTTTGTCTGGGCTTATTTTAAGCCATGAGGATACATTTCCAGTGTCAAACTATATACATGAAATTATAATCTATAACATTACTGTAACAATGACTATAACAGTGCTTGGTGCATCATGAGCCTTCTGAAGACACCCAACAAGACAAACTTTGCATTGGATACCACACAATTACTTTACAAGGATGAACATGGGAGTGCTGGTGTTCCCCTGAGGTACAAAGTGTCACATCCTCCTACCTAACCCTCTGCCCCTTGCCTGATTGGGAGAACCTGAAAAAAGACAAGACTGTAACTTGGCCTCCAGATTGCCTGATAAGGCCACCCCAGAGCTTTGGGGACTGGGCTGCATCTGTAGCCTGCCCACTAGTCCTGCTGGCCCCTACATGAGCCCCACTACACTCTACAAACATCTGAACTTGCTCGGTGCCTATGTTGTTTCAAGGTTGGAGTTCCCACATACCCAAACTGCCTCTAGGCCTGTGCCCTGCTGCTTCCCTCCAGGCGTCCACCCACCCGCCTGCCACCTACATCCCAGAGCAATTCACAAAGCATGGGTGGAGCCTGACCCTGAAGACATGCTCAGAGGATGGCCCCTAATGGCTTGGATCCAGTTCAAAATCTCATTGAGGAACTGCTGCTGCCCTTATCATTTCTAGCCCAGAGGTCTGAGCACTCTGTGGAGGTGTGGGAGACCTCAGCTCAATTCCCCAGTCTGCCTGATGGGGGCAGAGGGTATGAGTAGGGGGTCTCCCACCTCTCAGCAGAGTGCTCGCACCACTGGGGTTAGTCTGACGTGGCTGTGTCAGTCTGCTGTTCTACTGGGGATAACTGATGATTAAGTCACGGAATCTGTGACTTCTAGCAACCTCTGTGACTTCAGTGGTGGGGAGCTGTGGGATACGCTGCTGCCCGTGGCGGGGTGCCCTATAGCTCGCAGCTGCTGGCAGCGGGGGAACCCCTCAGGTTCAGCAGGGGAGCCCCCAAGCTCTTGGGCAGTGGAGGGGGACAAACCCCAAGCCCCTGGCAAGCTCACAGGTGGTGGCGGGGGAACCTCCTAGGCCCTGCACAGCTGCTCCCCCTTCAGGCAATGTGGGGATCCACAGAGCCCCATTTTGTCAGGGATATTTTTAGTAAAAGTCACCGACAGGTCACGGATTCTGTGAATTTTTCTGCTTTGCCGGTGACCTGTCGGTGACTTTTACTAAAAATATCCAGGACAAAATCTTAGCCTTACTGCGGATTGACGGGAGCAGGGGACTGGGCAGAGGGTCTCCTGCTTTGTGGGCATGCCCTCATCACTCGGCTCCAGAGTCACTCATCATCTATCCACAGTGGAAGGAGAGGTGAAACCAGGGAGCCACTCCTCCATTGCTCAGTGGTTAGAGCATGCATGCACTGACTTTCCAAAGTGCTGGGGGGCGCTCAACCCCCAGCTCTGCCGCAGGCCATCCCCCCCCACTGCACCCCTTCCCCCAAGGCCCCACTCCTCAAGTGCGCCGCTCTTCCCCCCTCTCCCCAGAGCCTCCTGCCTGCATGCCGTGAAACAGCTGATTGCGGCAGGTGGAGGTGCTGATCCATGGGGCCTGCTGGTGGGCAGGAGGTACTGGGGCCTGGGAGGAAGCTGATGGGGAGCTGCCAGTGGGTGCTCAGCACCCACCATTTTTTCCCCATGTGGGTACTCCAGCCCTGGAGCACCCGTGGAGTCTGCGCCTAGGAGAGCATGCTCCTGAGCAGTCCCTCTTCAAATCCTTTCTCCCTACAGGAAGAACCTGGGTCTCCCACAGCCCCGCTGAGTGCGCTAGACGTTGCAACATGGCATCCTCTCCTCTGCCACGGCCATTTGTGTGGTGTGAGTGAGGCCGGCCCCTGTCTCATTCCTGCAACAAATGTCTGTGGCTCAGAAGCCCCCTGACTTGCGCTGATCACTAAGTAGCAATAGGCCCAGACGTAGGCTTCTAGCTAGGGGTGGGGGAGCGGGAGGAGGACTCAGGCTGCTCTCCTGTCATTGGCTAGTTTAGGATGCTCTGTACCTAGCTTGCTGGCTTTGTGGATCCCACTTAAGGCACCTGCCTCCCTGCACTGGCTGCTTAACTCAGACTTTGGAGATCGCCGCGGTGTGCCTGTGAGTTTTCTAGGCACCCAAGAGTTGGTGGCGTGATGCTCAGCATGGCAAGGCCTGAGTCCCTTTGTAGAACTGGGCCTGAGTGCTTGGGAAGCTCCCTAACCCCTGTAACTGTACTTGTTCCTAAGCCAGACGCAACAGTTTCAAACTAACTGCAACTGGCCAAGCAAAGCTGGGAACTGCAAATGGCCCTGGTAGCCTCCCCTGTAAAATGAGGTCATTATTAGCCACGGGGGCACCAGCACTGATTTTGAATGGTCAGGTAGAGCACTGGATGTGCTGAACGTACTGCCCTGTTATACAGGCTCAGAGGCAGGAAATTGCTGCTTAACATTTCATCAAGACTCCTTCTGTCTTGCCCTGGGCACAGATTATTCCTGGATATTGCAGGTTAGTACATATCCTGGCAGGAGTTTTAGAGGTCACCTTGGAATTCAGAGGCTGTGATCTCCCTGCAGAACACAGGAGCACGTGGCCTAAACTGAAGGGGAAGAAGTAAGAACATTTATGGGTTTTTTTGACTACAGGGAGTTCTGAGGCAAAGCACAAGAGTTACGTACTGCACAACATTTTAATTAAAAAATAGAATGATAGATATAAAATGAATTAAATTGATGAAAAGTTGGCTAACTGGTAGGTTTCCAAATATAATTGTAAAGGGGTAATTGTCATTGAGCAGGTGTGTTTCCAGTGGGGTCCTATGGGAATCTATTGCTGGACCTACACTATTCAACATTTTTATCAATGACGCGTAAGAAAACATAAAACCATCACGATTAAGTGTGCAGATGACACACCAACTGTGGGAGTGGTATATAACGAAGAGCCAGCAGGTCACTGATTCAGTGTGATCTCAATTGCTTGGTAAACTGAGAACAATCAAACAATATGCATTTTAATATGGCTAAGTGTAAATGTAGATACTGAGGAACAAAGAGTGCAGCCATAGTTATAGAACGAGGGACACTGCCCTGGGAAGCAGGGACTCTGAAAAAGATTTGGTGGTTGTGGTGAAGCATCAGCTGAACTCGAGCTTCCAGTGTGACACAGGCCAAAAGAGTGAATGTTAGGCTGGGATCATAACCTCGAGGCGGAGCAGACAGGTTATTTTACCTCTGTGTTCGGCACTGGTGCGACTGCTGTGGCACTGAGTCCAGTTCTGGTGTCCACAATTCAAGAAGGATGTTGATAAATTGGAGAGGATTCAGAGAAGAGGCACAATATTGATTAAAAGATTAGAAAACCTGCCTTCTAGTTATAAAGAGCTCACTCGATTTATCTTAACAGAGAGAAGGTTAAGAAGTGACTTGATCCCAGTCTGTAATTTGTTATATGGGGAACAAGTATTTCATAACGGGCTCTTCAGTCTAACACGAGCCAAAGGCTGGAAGCTGAAACTAGACAAATTCAAACTGGAAATAAGGCAGAAATTCTTAATGGGGAGAGTAATTAATTACTGGAGCAATTTACCGAAGTGGTGGATTTCCCATCATTGACAATATTGAAATCAAGACTGGAGATTTTTCTAAAAGATCTTCCCCAGGAATTACTTTGGGGCAGTTCTCTGGTCATTGCTGGACAGGAGATCAGACAAGATGATGGTTCCTTCTGGCCTTGGAATCTGTAAGTCCTGTTTCAACCCAAAGGGCCAAAGTGGGACTAACTTAAGTGGGGCCTAAGTCTTGTCCCTGTAAGTTGTGCCTAGACTTTGTATTGGCGCCTCTGCACTGCAGTGAATTTCAGGCAAGACAAACTCCTTAGCCCCACTAAGCATCACCAGAAATTTCCCCACCAGAGGTACCATCAGGTCACATTTGACCCCCTAGTGAGGTGGTGTAAAAAAATGACCCTTTCACAACACAAATGGTCTAATGATTTAAACTCCTATAGAAACTATTTGAAAAGAGAATTCAGCTCTCCCCCTTGTATTCTCTGCAGCCCTGGGCTTGTGCATGGAAACCTAGACATCAAATGAAACTGTCTCGATTCATCACTGGAGCTGAGTGGAATACAGAGTAACCAAACAGCGTCAAAAGTGACATGGGGGTTAGGTTTTAAACCTTCCCTTTGAATCCTCTCAGTGGGGCTCCTGTTTTGCTTTTCAAAGTAAGAGTTTTAACCTGGCAGTTTCTCTTTTAAAGCATTGATAAAGGCCTGACAAAAGCATCCTTCCAATCGTCGTTGGTTAGAATCTGGGCTGATACATCTCATGCCATTTCAAAAATTCCCACATAAGAAACATTGGCAGCTGAGAGCTAAGTGCATTCCCAGTTAACGCAATCCATAACACTCCATGAGATCACCACTTAAGGCCATATGAACATCCATCCTGACCTAAGCTCGTGTGTCTTCCCTACCATGCATCAGATATCCGCACGTGCTCACTGACTCCACAGCAAACTCTCATTCCAATGCACAGCCACCCATGACATACACATCCTGTTACAAGCATGCTTCTGCCTTATCTCCAACTAAATACCTTTAGATATATGAACACAACATCAACTTTACCATTACACATGTGTCTGCAGGGAATATTCAGGGTCTTAACCTTGCTGAGAGCAGACTAAACAAACAGCATAAACAAGACAAATCCCTCCGCAATATGTCAAGCCAATCAGTCAGTGCTAACTGCTCCTAATGAGAGATGTTTATATGCTGGTTTCTAATCCTGGGAAATAACATTCAGATAGTCTCTGCTGTGGTGCGTATAGGCCAGGGAGGGTAATGGGGGATAACTGCTAGTCAAGCGAGGAGGGCAAAGCCAGGAGACTTGCCTTTTCCATGAACTTGTACTCCCACGTGGGGATGGGAGGTGGTTGTTTCCCAACCAGCATTTCCAGGCTCGTGAAGGCCAGTGTCCCCTCTGATAGCTCAGGAATGCCCCTGCCCTTGCAGGCTGGATTCTGCTCTCCCGTACTCAGCTCTGTAGCAGCCCTAACCCGTTGATGTTGCACCAGCACAAGTGGGAGCAGAATCAAACCCTTTGTTTATGACTTGATTACACCAGGCTAACCCTAGTCTAGTGTCCAAGGACATCTCCTAGGAAGCAGAAAGTACGTGCTGCTCTGTGCAATAGGACTTGGGCAACAGAACCCTGAGAGCAGGGTGCTGTGGGGGGGATGGGGGCATACTGCTCCATGCCAGTCAAGGGAATCCAAGGCCTTGGGGGCATGAGCTGGGGATGGTACTGGGCTGTCACAAAGCCACCTTCTTGGCTACCTGCTCAGAATCCGTCCTGGAGGGCCAGGGAATTTATTATTATTATTAATTAATAATAGGCACCTGTCCGGGTCACCACTTCTAGGAAACAGGACAGGCACTGGTCCCACCATGGTGAATCACCGGCAGGCCAGTCGTGAGTGTATTGGACACTTACAGCAACGTGCCCATGGCTGGAGTCCAAGGCCATGGAGTACTGGCAATCCATCACTAGCTGGGGGTCAGAGATGGGGTCTCTGAGCCTGCGCTAGGTGCATGAGGCTCTGTGTGCTGGAAAACTTTCACCTGGAGTGAATCTTGTGTCTGCAAATAACTTTGCATCCCTCCCCGTCATGTCACAGCTACGCAGAGGCCTTAAACCAAGAGAACTCTCCATGTGCAAGCCTCGTCAATTGCAGCCCACACACATAATTATAATATACTTAGGTCTTATCTAGCATTTTTCATCTGCTGCTCTCATAGCACTTCACAAGGGACATTGGTATCATTGCCCCCCTTTTACAGATGGGGGGACTGAGGCACAGAGATGGGAAGCAACTTGCCCAAGGTTACCCAGCAGGCCTGTGGCAAAGCCAAGAATAGAATCCAAGTCACCATCTAGTGCTCTGTCCACTAGGTGGCACTGCTTCCCACTACTCCTGTTGGCTCAAGTGGTTAGCCAATACATAGGCTCATAGAATCATAGACTATCAGGGTTGGAAGGGACCTCAGGAGGTCATCTAGTCCAACCCCCTGCTCAAAGCAGGACCAATCCCCAACTAAATCATCCCAGACAGGGCTTTGTCAAGCCTGACCTTAAAAACCTCTAAGGAAGGAGATTCCACCACCTCCCTAGGGAACCCATTCCAGTGCTTCACCACCCTCCTAGTGAAAAAGTTTTTCCTAATATCCAACCTAAACCTCCCCCACTGCAACTTGAGACCATTGCTCCTTCTTCCGTCACCAGGTACCACTGAGAACAGTCTAGATCCATCCTCTTTGGAACCCCCTTTCAGGTAGTTGAAAGCAGCTGTCAAATCCCCCCTCATTCTTCTCTTCTGCAAACTAAACAATCCCAGTTCCCTCAGACTCTCCTCATAAGTCATGTGCTCCAGCCCCCTAATCATTTTTGTTGCCCTTCGCTGGACTCTTTCCAATTTTTCTACATCCTTCTTGTACTGTGGGGCCCAAAACTGGACACAGTTCTCCAGATGAGGCCTCACCAATGTCAAATAGAGGGGAATGATCACATGTCTCAATCTGCTGGCAATGCCCCTACTTATACAGCCCAAAATGCCATTAGCCTTCTTGGCAACAAGGGCACACTGTCGACTCATATCCAGCTTCTCGTCCACTGTAACCCCTAGGTCCTTTTCTGCAGAACTGCTTCCTAGCCACTCGGTCCCTAGTTCGTAACAGTGAATGGGATTCTTCCGTCCTAAGTGCAGGACTCTGCACTTGTCCTTGTTGAACTTCATCAGGTTTCTTTTGGCCCAGTCCTCTAATTTGTCTAGGTCCCTCTGTATCCTATCCCTACCTCCAGCGTATCTACCACTCCTCCCAGTTTAGTGTCATCTGCAGACTTACTGAGGGTGAAGTCCAAAACCTTCCAAGTGGTATGGTCACAACGAGGAGTTCTTTTGCCTGGGTTAAGCAAAGCAGGATGTTTTTGGAAGGTAGAAAGATTTGTTAGAATCACTTTCCACACCCAACAACTCAGGATCCCAGAGTAAGGCCCAGCACCAATCAAGCAACTAAACCTCCGCCAGCCCCATCCGCCACACCCCATTCCTGGATCAGTCAAGCAACCAAACCTGCTCCTGCAATATCCTCCCCGATGGACGGGGTATTTCCATTAGGAGGAATAATTGGCACCCCAAGTCGGGTATTTCTTTGGTGCAGTCCTGTTTATTTACAAAGAATGCACGCAAAGCCTGGTTTCTCCAAGCACAGTAGAAACAAACAGCAGCAGGCAGTTTCCTTGCTCACAATTTCCAAGCCTGCCTCTTCAGCAATCCCGTGCCCCCAGGAGCTCTGTCTCTCTGCTCCCTCCCACGGCCATGCTCATGACTGCTTCTCTTTTTGTCTGCTGGTTTTCTGCCTCTCAGTCACCCACACAGACATACACAGCTTCAACCAATCAATCCCCCAGCCACTGCATTTGCAATCAGTCCAAGGGAAGCTGTTCAAACCACAGAGCTTAACTTTCTTTGGCTTTGCCATGTGGCTCAGTGCCTTGGATGGTAGCTTATTGTTTTCCAGATATTACCACACAATGGACATTTAATTGCTCCCTCCATGTAGCCTGAAAGGAAGGTGCTTAGAAGAATACCTATCGTCTTTAACCAGATCTGTGATTGTCAATAGCTCAGCAACCTACCGGACTGCAGCCATAACACCAGCTCCCATCTCAGCTCTGCCCATCATCCCTCTCTTTGCTCGGCCAAAACTTTGGTAGCCCCAAAATGTCCAGCAGTTTTTAATCTTGACATAAGCTCAGGGCCTCCTTTTTCAGTGTATAACCAGCTGATACCTGTACCTGTTACCCACTGATTTCTCCCATGTTCTATACCATAATTAATCTTTACGCTCCAAGCTTTCCCATCCTGACCAGCATAGTGAGGGGATACTAGACACTCCAGGGTGGCTGCATTTGCCATTTGCTTTCCCAGTCACACACTATTCTGATTTCAGGGTCATCTCTTTGGGAAGCTTTTCACTGCTCTGGAGTTCATTCCTGCATCCTACATCCACCGTCCCGGGGATGAGCCAGGAACATCTGCACTTTGTGGAGCTTAGAGAGTAAGGCGAGAGTCTCTCTCTGAGCACACTCTTTCCCTTTAATGGCCAGTTCCTTGCTCTCCTGCTAAGGGCAGTGTTTGCAACTAGCTCCTCAAGAAGGCTAGCTGGACAAGGCATCAGCATTCCCATGCTTGTGTCCAGGCCTGTGGGTCATTGTGAAATCACAACATTGATGGTTCTCCAGCCACCTGGAATCCCCGCAGGACTCCTAAGTGTAAAGAGCCATTGCCAGGATACCTGGTCTGGCCTGGCCACAGGCATTAAGTTCCGCTATTGCTGTAATTGGTGCCAGGCAGTCCTTCAACTGCTGCAATCATTTCTTGCAAGAGAATTTAGTCTTTTGCTGTGATAAGCCACCACGCTCGCCTGTCTTTTGTGTTCTGGTGTCAATACCACCCCCAACTCAAAAGTCTACCATCTGTGTCCAACATGAAACAAGTTTTGAACCATGGCTAAGCTAAGACAGGAGCAGTCACAAGAGCCTTTTTTGGCTCTGCAAATGCCAGATCACACTGTGCTGGCCGCTGGAATGGTTTCCCTTTCTCACCCCACCAATGCAGCAGCTTTACTATGCTGGCAAACTCACAAATAAATCTGTAACAGGAGAGGAGTCCTGTCAAACTCAGCATATCTGGGAGTGGCTGAGGAGTTGGTTCCGTACAGCCTTGGTTTTCTTTTTGTCTGTGGAAATTCTCGCCTCACCAGTTGGGTGCCTGCGGTAGGCTACCTCTTCTTGGAACAACTTCGGTTTTGGGGCTCTATTTCAGATGCTCAACTTCCAGCCTGCAAAAGACCATTTATAAATGTACCGGGTCCTGTTCACAGGTTTCAGCAGCACCAGGATGTCATGTAGCATCTAGGTGTGGCAGGCAGGCGAGGAGGGGCCTGCCCTGTCACAGTCTCCATTAGCTTCTCAGATGTGTGTGCTGCTTTACACAGACCAAAAGCCATCACCTTGTATTGCCACAGGCCGCCCTGCTGTGCAGACAGATTGTTCCCTCTCTGTTGGATCCATTTCCACGTGCCAGCACCCACTGCTAAGATCCAGTGTGGGAAAATCAGACCAAACCTGCCACAGTGTCCAGGGTATCACCTATTTGTGGTAATGGACAAGAATCCTTTAAAGTGACTTGATTTAATTTTCTATAGCTCATACAGCATCTGGTGCTTCCCCCCCCTCCCCTATTCTTACCCACCCCTCTAGTGAGCCCAAGGGCTGACTGAAGGCTCTATTATGCCTTCCGGAGACATTTTCTGGATGGCTTGTAATTCCTCTTCCCAAGTGGTGAGCTGGTTTCCTCCAGCATCACTCTTGTGCTGGACCAGTGCACTACAACCTATGTCTTTGGTGGATCAGGAGAACAACTCCTGATTCCTAACCAGAAAGTCCCTTAGGCCAAGGTGTGTCTGCCCTGCAGTTAGACACCAGTGGCTGGCCCGTGTCAGCAGGCTTGGGCTCAGAGGTTGTTCAATTGCGCTGTAGATCTTCTGGTTGCAGCCTGAGCTCTGGGACACATCCATCTTGCCAAGTCCTCGAGCCCAAACTCCAGCCTAAGCCTAATTAAACAGCTCCTCAGACTGTTCTGCCACTTCTCATTTAAATAGACAGCAGTTCACTGAAACAATTCTAGTAGAAGCTCTGGGAGCTTGCCTCTCCACCCCCAGTCTTCACCAGACTCACCCATTCACAGGTAGCTACTGTGGTTCCTTTCTGGCTATTTTCTGTTTGTCAGAAACACTTAGCAAACAAACAGGGATCAGTGCCAGCTTCAGAGCCACAAGACCTTCAACAACTAAGATTCCCCAGGACCCTGGATCTCAAAGCAGGACCCAGCCACTCCCCAACTTTCCTTGCTGGGAAGCTACTACAGCATGTAGCCGTGATAATGGGGGCAGGACAGCTCATTCACTGCAAACCAATTGCGTACAAACTTGTCTCACCCAGGCCACATCCATAAAGGGAATTTGCACGGACAGCATTTGTAAGATACCTACACAAGCCTCAGCCATCATGAAATCCAAATTAATTATTAGCTCATCCACATCTCAGCTACCCAGATGTCTTGCTTGAATTCCAGTCTTGAACTCCAATTTTCCCCGTTGGGCAGGGATGCACATTCCCCAGTCATGGCTCCATTTGAGCCCGAGGAGGCAGCTGGTCAAGGGTCTGGAGTGTGAATCCGTGGCAGGGGTTGTCCAAAAGTCCAGCTGTCAATCACATGGGCTACTGGAGCTCCTCGGTTAGAGGGGAGTACGCAGACTCTGACCCTGCCTGAGGCCAGCAGCCGCTACCCAGATGTGGGCACACACACTCAGCCAGTGCATGCCACAAGCACCGGGTGTGACTCAGCAGCAGTCCCCTGGCAGCTCAGCACTGATGGCCTCCAGAGTCTCCTACCTAGGAAGACAGTGGATAGCAAGAGTGGGGGAGGGGGTAAAGTGAGGACAAGTGAGGGCTCCTCGGGGGCTGGCTGGGGATACCCAGGAATCCTCTATTGTGGACCCTCTGAAAGACCCCCTCCCCCAACACACACTCCTTCTGGGAGCAAGGTGGGTCCATGGTCACTGCTCCCCAGGATGTCTGGTACTGGCACGGCCAAAAAGCTGTCATTCTGCTCCCCCCCTGAATGTCCCTGGCTACAGTGTCAGTTCCATAGGGAAAAGCCCTGCTGATAAAACTTGCTCCCCTGGGACTGATTGCACTGGGATCAGGAGCTCTGCAGTGTGGGTAAGCGCTGGGGCTGAAGTCCAGAGCTTGTCAAGTCCTTGGGAGCTGGTTGCAGACTTCGCTCTGCAGCACAGCCCTTCCGGTGGCTGTGTCAGCTCCCAGCTGCACACCTGCCCTGGGGCACAGGCTCAGGAGATGCCTGCGCGACTGTTCCTCTTGATTCTGATGCTCTCTGGTAAGTTCTCCTCATGACGCAGCACCTCCCAGTAGGACATTTCTAGGGGAGGACGGGGGACAAGCCACCACTTGCTAGTTCAGATTCAATCTCCACCTGTGACTTCTCTGGGGAGGGACAGCTCAGTGGTTTGTGAATTGGCCTCCTAAACCCAGGGCTATGAGTTCAATCCTTAAGGGGGCTATTTAGGGAACTGGGGTAAAAATCTGTTTGGGGATTGGTCCTGCTTTGTGCAGGAGGTTGGCCTAGATGACCTCCTAAGGTCCCTTCTAACCCTGATATTCTCTGGTTCATGGTGTGGAATTGTAACCTCCTGCCATGCCAGGGCTTTAAGGAGACATTTTGCCCTTAAACAAGTAGCTGCGGCCAAATTGGCTTTGATCATGCCACACGTTAGACCAGATAGTTCTCTTGAAGTGAGTTGCCACAGAACAAAAGGTACGTTGAGTCTTGGATGACTCCGCACTAAAGGAAGAGGTGTTCTCTAGTGGTTAGAGCATCAGACTGGCATTCAGTGAACCTAAATTCTATTCCCAGCTTTGCCACTGATTCTCTGGATGACCTTGGGCAAGTCACTGCCTCTCTCCATGCCTCAGTTTCCCCTTTGTCATGTCTCTTTAGACAGGGCTCTTCAAAACAGGGTCTGGTTTCTCACTCGGTGTTTGTACAGCATCGAGCACAGTGGGAGCCTGAGCTCAGGTGACGCCTCCAGGTACCGCTGAAATACAAACATTGGAGCTGAGAGAACTTTTCCGAGGGAACAGGAACAGGAAATGCCGACTTGAATAAATCAAAATGTTTCACAGGAACAGATTGATTTAATCAGAATGCTCCTGGGAGATTACTGAACTTGTTTATTTCAGCTGTATTGTGTGGACACGTTTAATATAATGGATCAATTCCTGTTGTTCTGTTATTAGTTGCAGTCCCCTAGCACCTAGGCGCCTTCGTCCCGGACCAGGAACCCTTTGTGTTAGGTTGTGCAAACACAGTCCCAAACGATTGTCTCCACTCTAAAGAGCTTCACACCGAATCCAGCAGAGAACAGGCAGCTGGATGATAAAGTCTAAAGGAAATTTTTTTATAAAATCAAAACAAAACTGGACTTCTGGCAATCCTAGGTGGAGGGTCCAGGGCTCCTAACAGCGGCTTGGGCTCCCTGGGCAGGTCTTACCATGACCCTGCTGGCTCCAGCTTCTGGCTTGGCCAGGGATCGGGGCCTTGAGTGAGAAGGGGCAGAGCAGAGACAGGGCATAGTGGCGATGGAGGTGTGGGGGGCCCAAATGGTCTTCGTGCCCAGGGCCCCAATAAATCTTAATGTGCCTCCATCAAGGGAGGAGGATTTCAAACCTGAGCATTAGGTCCATCCTCTCCAGGTTGGGATGTGAACACTGATTGGATGTCAGCAATGCCATTCAAACATCCGTAATACCAGCATTGCTCAGGCTCTGACTCTTCCTTGAGTGTACATTCATTTTATGACAAGATTGATACAGGCATTGATACAGGGGTTATTGCACACCTGAGTGATTACTAACTATTAGGCTGTGAAGAGGCCAGAAATGCCAGTTCACAGAGGATTTTGAAATATGGCTTCATTCAGAATTGGAATGAAACTGCACAATATTGAAATTCTCCATGAAGGAAAATTCTTAAAAAAATTAAGTTTTGTTTCAGTTTTGACTTTTTTCAAGTTTTGTAGTCTATTATTATGAATTATAGATGGTGTATTGGCCTATAGTATATAACAGAATAGAAAATCAAACTGAAACACAAAATTATTTCAAACTGAAAAATTGAAATGTTTCATTCTGACAATTTTGCCTAACTTTAATGTCCAGAAAGGTAAAAGAACAAATTATTAAACAATCAGTTTGTAAGGATAATGGTTTATAAGGAATAGCCAGCATGGATTTGTCAAGAACAGATCATTCCAAACCAACTCAACTTCCTTCTTCAGCAGGGTTACTGACCTAGTGGATGTGGGGGAGAGGAAGCAGTAGATGTGCTGTAGCTTGATTTTAGTAAGGCTTTTGATACAGTCCTATATGACATTCTCATAAGCAAATCAGGGAAATATCGTCTAGATGAAATTACTGTAATGTGGATGCAAGACTGGTTGAAAAACTATATTCAAAGAGTAGTTATCAATAGTTCACTGTCAAAATGGAATGAAGTATCTAGTGGGGTCAGTCCTGGGTCTGATACTATTCAATATATTAATTCATGGTTAGGATAATGGATTGGAAAGTGTGCTTATGAAATTTGTGGATGACACCAAGTTAGGAGGGGTTGCAAACACTTTGAAGGACAGGATTAGAATTCAGAACTGGAGAACTGGTCTGAAAGCAACAAGAGGGAATTCAATAAAGACAAGTGCAAAAGTACTTCACTTAGGAAGGAAAAATCAAATGCACAACTACAAAATGGGGAATAACTGTCAAAGTGGCAGTACTGCTGAAAAGGCTCGGGGGGTTCTAGTGGATCGCAAATTGAATATGAGTCACCAGTGTGATGCAATTGTGAAAAAGACTGACATAATTCTGTGTGTATTAACAGAAGTGTCACGTGTAAGACAGGCGATAATTGTGCCACTCCGCTTGGGCCTGGTGAGGCCTCAGCTGGAGTCCTGTCTCTAATTCTGGGCACCACACTTCAAGAAATCTGTGGACAAATGGAGGGAGTCCAGAGGAGAGCAATAAAAAAGATAAAAGGTTTAGAAAACCTGACCTGTGAGGAATGTTACAAAAACTGGGCCTGTTTAGTCTTGAAAAGACTGAGGGCTTGTCTACACTTACCGGGGGATCGACACGGCAAGCAATGCATTGGCAGTTGATTTAGCGGGTCTAGTGAAGACCCGCTAAATTAACTGCAGATCACTCTCCCTTCGACTCCTGTACTCCACTGGATCGAGAAGAGTAAGGGGAGTTGACGGAAGAACATCTCCATTGCCATTGCGTAGTGTGGACCCTGCGGGAAGTAGAGCTAAGCTATGTCGACTTGAGTTACACTAGTCATGTCACTCAAATTAGGTCGCTTAGATCAACTTTTCCCTTTAGTGTAGACAAGGCCTGAGAGGGTACCTGATAGTAGTCTTCAGATATGTTAAAGGCTTTTATAAATAGGCCAGTGATCAATTGTTCTCCATGTGCACCAAGGCAGGTTATTGAACCCCTGTCATTGGAGGTTAATAAGAACAGGCTGGACAAACACCTGTCAGGGATGGTCTAGGTTTCCTTGCTTCTGTCTCAGTGCAGGGGACTGGACTACATGGCCTCTCAAGATCCCTTCCAGCCGGACATGTCTATGATTCTATGACAATGTCAAAATGGGACATTTCAACAGTGTTAGGATTTTTTTTTCTGGTTTTCTTCCAAGGTGAAATTCCAGAGCACTCAATGAGTGGAGTGTTCCACTGTTATCGGACTCCCATGCCCATGGAATATGATTCTGTCAAAGCTCTTCTGCCCAGCTCTATTAGCTACAGTGCTATAGGAGCCACCCAAGGTGTGGACTATATTGCCCAGCACTGCATGGCCTCTTGGGCCACATGGCTCCATATGGCTCTGCCAGGGACATTTGTTTCTTCACCTGGAGAAACCTGTCAGACAGAGCTGTGAGCTCTGCCCCCACAGACAGTGCCAGCTGGCACTGAGACAGGCCTAGTGGAAGGGATTATGGGATAAAGCATATTCTGAAGCAGGCTTGAAAGAATTCAGAGAGAGGAAGTTGTTACGTTCCATTTCTGGCACATTTCCATAAACATGTTGGTTCAATTGCCTAGGATTTGGTTAAAATACAACAATATTGTGATGCTGGCAGACCAGGTGCCAGTCGATGTCAAAGCCCCAGGCCTCACTGCCTGCTTACAAACGCATGGCTGGAAGCCAGGCCAATTCACTAGTGTATCAATGTAGATTAAAGTGATTGTTAAATGTGTAAGAGAGTATTTAAACTTCATGAAAATGAATGGGACATTAAATGCACTGTTTTCACTTATCTGTATCCCGTTATAATATAGTAGCAAACATTTACATTGTGTACACCCTGTAACTAAAGAACACCTCAAACAAGAAAGAGGCCTTGTGGAATGCAAATGAAGAACTCTGACAGAAAAGTGCTAATTTCAGATCAAGTTGTCATTGTGTGTGATGATCAGAGATCAAAGACTTAAAATGCATTCCTCATTCTCTATCCGCAGAGAAGGAGCCCACGGGGGTAGTGACCCTGTCAGCTTGTTTTCTGTCAGAAAAAGCTGTAAGAATGGATTCATGGAAAGATCCTTCATGTCTGGACTGTTTGAACTTTTATAGGGAAATGTATTGGATGCAAAGCAGAGATCCCCAGAGACAATCTGGGTACCCTGAAAAGACTTTGGGGAAACTGGCAGTTTATTACATCACTGGCACCATTTGGAGTTACAAACTGTGACTCCCTGTGATACATTCCCTGCATCTGATGAAGTGGGTTTCAGCCCATGAAAGCTTATGCACAAATAAATTTGTTAGTCTCTAAGGCGCCACAAGGACTCCTCGTTGTTTTTGCTGATACAGACTAACATGTACCATTCTGAAACCTGTGACTCAGATGTTCATATATTTTACCTGCTTTAACCTCAGTAACTCTCATTCCTCTTCTTAGCTAATAAATCTATAGTTAGTTTACTATAGAATTGGATGCCAGCCTTGTCTTTGGTGTAAGATCTGGAGCACCAGTTGAACTGGGGTCAGTGACTGGTCTCTTGCGACTGGGAGCAACCTGATGCAGTGTGATTTCTGGCGTGACCATTTATTACAAAGGCCAGTTTGTCTGGGTGACAGGATAGACTGGTAGGGTTACCAATTTTCTGATTGCAGAAAACCGAACACCCTTGCTCTGCCTCCTATCCCACTTCTTCCACGAGGCCCCACTCTTTGCTCACTTGATCCCCCATCCCTCCATCTCTTGCTCTCCCCCACCGTCACTCAGTATTTTCACCGGGCTGGGGCAGGGGGTTGGGGTGCAGGAGGGGGCAAGGGCTCTGGCTGTGGATGTGGGCTCTGGGATGAGGCCGGGGATGAGAGGTTTGGGGTGCAAGAGGGGAATATGGTCTGGGGTAGGGTGTGGGGTGCAGGAGGGGGTGAGGGCTCTGACTGAGGGTATGGGCTCTGGGATGGAGCTGGGGATGAGGAGTTTGGGGTGCCGAAGGGGGCTCTGGGCTGGGGTCGAGGGGTTCAGAATGTGTGTGGGGGGTGCAGGCTCTGGGAAGGTGTGGGAGGGGATTCCAACCTGGGGTTGGAGTGTGAGAGGGGGTGCGGGGTGCAGGCTCCGGCCGGGCAGTGCTTACCTCAGGCGGCCCCCAGAAGCGGTGACATGTCCCTCTGACTCCTAAGCATAGGGGTGGCCACAGGGGCTCCATGTGCTGCCCCCACCCGCAGGCGCCACCCCCACAGCTCCCATTGGCCGCAGTTCCTGGCCAATGGGAGCTGTGGAGTTGGTGCTCGGGGTGGGACACAAGCACCTGCTGACCCCTACGCCTATGTGCTGGACATGCCGGACGCTTTTGGAAGCCACACAGAGCCAGGGTAAGTAGAGACTAGCCTGCCTTAGCCCCGTTGCACCACTGCCTGGACTTTTAGTGGCCCAGTTAGCGGTGCTGACTGGAGCCACCAGGGTCCCTCTTTGACCGGGTCTTACAGTGTAAACCAGACGCTTGGCAACCCTATAGACTAGAGAGTCCAAGGGAACTGTCTGTGACTCCATGGTAAGACAGGTAGCGTGATCCAGGAGTTCACATTTGTTATGGGCTTGGGGAAGTCTAATTATAGGTCACGTCACCAGCTTTGGGTGTCTGCCGTTTTCTGACAGTCTGCCCTGCGGTCGGCACTCATGGCCATGAGCCACTCCAGATAGCATGACAAATACTCAGTTAAATAACATCACTATTTTGTGATGCTCACAAAGGTTATGCAGGAGTGTGAGTGCCAACCTCAGGACTGGCTCAGCGGACCAACCCCAAACATTGTGAGTTCTATACTTAGATTTCACCAACCAAATGCACCAAGTGAAAACTCCTCAGGCACCCAAACCATGGCCTCCCCCCACACTGCCCCTTCCATCAATGCCTGGCCCCTACCCCCGAGGCCCCCGCCCCCATGGCACTTCTTCTCCCTGAGGCCCTGCCCCTTCCCCCAAGGCCCCGCCCCTGCGCTGCCTCTTTGCCTTAAGACCCCATCTCTCGCTTTCTCCTCTCCGTCTCCCATCGCTCACCCTTACAGATGGTAAAAAGTGATGGGCTCATGGCCCCCTGGCTCACCCCCTGTTCTGGCTCCCCTGGTCACAGACAGTCCCCTTGCTTTCTCCAGTCTGTCTTGCCACACAGGTGACCAACGGTCTGTGATCGATGGCCCCTTATACCAAGAATCACAGCAATGTTCAGGTTATTTCTGATCCCACTGGACCAGTCACTTACCCTAATCAGTTGTGCTTTAGGTCTCACCCCAAAGCCAAAGCTTGGAGCCAATCCAATAGTAAACGATATGAAGACTTATTAAACAGGAAAAGGAAATTAGAGTGTTATTTGCAAGCCAGCAAATATAGACACACAAGTGACACAAATGAATTACAATCTTAGGTTTCAAAAGATAATATAGGCCTCTGTAATCAGCAAGCTCTGCATGTCCTTTAGGGCTAACCCAGGCTAAGCAGCTGAGGATCTCTTGGTTATGTCTAAAAAGAGCTTGTGCCCCCCTGTGCCTGAGTCTAAGCAGCCTAGAGACCTTAGTTCCTTTGGTTTGAGGTTTTTATCCCCCTCCTGCCATGTGCTCTGAGCTGCAGACTCAGCAGAGGGGCAGCGTCCGCTCAGGTGACTCATCATCATGGGAAGGGAGCAGCGGAGCAACAGGAGTCCTTTTGTTGACAGTTTGTCAGTCCAGTGGGGAGTTTCCAGTTGTAAGAACTGGCATTGCTGGGTCTCCTCTTTGGGGAGGGGCGGGGGCATAACAATTTCTGTAGAAGGGCAGCTCCCTCTCCTGTATGGCAATTCAGCCCCAGAGGCTCCCAATATGCACGCTCCAATATTACATTCCAATCTGCAGCACAGATATTATAGGTAAGATGAATGCCGGCAGCAACTCACAAGCATTCACCAGAGTCGAGACACTAAAAACTTTCTTATCATTCTAATACCAATTTTATCGCTATTAACCCACACGGGTCTGGCTGAGACATGGAACCTTGGCGTGAGCTGGTGCCCGGTCTGCTGGCATTACATATTAATCTTCAGATCTCAAGGCACTTTACAAGGCTGGCTCAGCACCATTATCTTCATTTTACAATGGGGAAACTGAGGCATGGAGGGGGAAGTGACTTCCCAAGGTGTCACAGAGAGCTGGGAATAGATCTCAAGCCCCATTTCCCGCTGGAACCTGCTCTCTCCCAGAGCTGGCAATATACCCCCAGCATCCTGAGCTCTTACCATGCGAGCAGGCTCCCGCCCACCCCTGGCATTAGAAGTATTTTATGGTGTATTTGAGACATACCACTGTAAGGCAGGAGACTCCAAAGCTCAAATGTAGCCTGTGGGTCTTCAACTCCAGATCCCAAGAGGCAAATGAGTTCCCAACCTCCTAGTCCCAAATGCTGACTGGGCATATGTCTTAGCTCTTTTTCACCACATGGTGACTTTCACTGGGATTTTGCCTCCATCCATGTTTAACTCTCCAGCCCATGAATTGTGGTAAATGGCCTCCCCAAAAGCCACCATCTTCCTCCTGCAGCACAGGCTGATGAGAATGAGAACCAGGCCAAGCTCCAGCCCAGCTGGGAAGGGCAGCCCTGCAATCTCCCCCGCAGATCCCCAGCCTAGCGCTGCAGGTGCTGAGGCTGGAGGGTTCAAAGGGGCCTATGAACATCGCAGGAGCAGAAGGTCAGAGAACTCAGAGCAGCTGCTCCCCACCTGTCAGGCCTCCAAGCCTCGAGATTCACAGCCTGGGGTCAATCCCTGAAGAGATGGGAGCCAGTGGCCAGGGACGGGCCTCAGATCTGCCTGGGGCTGGCCCCCTGATGCTGGCTTTTACCCTCTCTGGTAGCTTGGCCTCACCCTGGCATCCAGTCCATCTTCATCAACAGATGCAGCAGTCCCGCCTCGAAGGTGTGTGACTTTGTTTGCGACTGCAGGGACTGCTCCGATGAGAACCAGTGCGGTGAGTCCCAGCTGCCTCTGACTCTTGCTCTTTGGCTTTTGGCTGCTCTTTCCTGGGATTAGCAATCTGCAGCCCAAGAGCCTCGGGTTCCCCAGGGGTCCTGGCTCTGAATCTGCTCCAAGAGAAGAGGAGGGAACCAGGTGAGGTTGCCAACCCTCCAGGATTGGCAGGGGCGGCTCTAGCTTTTTTTGCCACCCCAAGCACGGCAGTCAGGCAGCCTTCGGTGGCTTGCCTGCGGGAGGTCCCTGGTCCTGCAGCTTTGGTGGCTTGCCTGTGGGAGGTCCCCGGTCCCGCGGCTTCAGCGTACCTGCTGCTGAATTCCCACTGAATCCGCGGGACTGGCAGACCTCCCGCAGGCGCGCCGCTGAAGGCTGCCTGACTGCCGCCCTCGTAGGGACAGGCAGGGTGCCCCCCCCCCACAGCTTGCCACCCCAGGCACACTCTTGGAACACTGGTGCCTGGAGCCACCACTAAGGTTGGCCTGGAGTCTCCTGGAATCGACATCCATCTCCTGGTGACTAGTGAAAGCAATCCAGGAGATTTTACTAGGATATTTTAAGAAAATGAAATTACATCATGTTGGGGGGAAAAAATCTCCCGGAATAGCTTTAGTCAGAGTTGGCAACCCTAGAACCAGGGCCCCACTACGTCACACAAGGATGATCCAAATGCACTGCAGGGCTACACAGCTCTGGCTTTCCTGCTCGCTCTGCCTGGCACACAAGTTATCCACATGCCACTTACCCACCCACCTGAGTACCCTCTTGCCTCACCAATTCCACTCCTCCCCCACTCCCCTACCCACTCCCACAGGAATCCCCAAATGTCCGATGCTGCTGATTTCTCACCAGCAGAAACATGCACGAGTCCTGTCCAGCCCTCCCAAGCACTAATCACTCTCCTCTGCTTCCCAGCAGGTTACCACAAAGAATCAGTCATGCTGGGAACTCCCTTCACCTGCGATTTTGAAGAGGGCAACTGTGGCTGGAAGGACGTGAGCACTTCTGCCTACAGATGGGTCACAGACCGAGCCAGCATCGCCATGTGGGGGACAGGACCCAGCGCCGATCACACCCGGGGCACCGATCTGGGTAACCGCACCACATTGTGCCGGGTAGCCAGTGGCCACTCTCGTTACCACTGCACTGGGGTATCAGAGCTGAAAAAGTCACCCTCCCTGCAGCAGCTGTAGCTGACAAGCGTCTAGGGGTAGGGTGCACTGTGGTGTTCAGAACAGATCCGCCTGTGATTGGCACATGGCGGCTCTTTGGGACTCCTTAGCCCTGTTGCTTGAAGGCTGGGATTATAAATGCACAAAAGCCAGGGTGTTACCTGCACATACATTCTAGGGCATCCACCTTTACCATTCTCTGGGCTCAGGGTGTAACTGGATTAATTTATCAGAGGAGAGCCACGTTAGTCTGGATCGGTAAAAGCAGCAAAGAGTCTTGTGGCACCTTATAGACTAACAAACATATTGGATGCATGTACATGCATCTGACAAAGTGGGGATTCACCCATGAAAGCTCTTGCTCCAATACGTCTGTTAGTCTATAAGGTGCCACAGGACTGATTAATTTAGGCACCCCCACCTGTACCCAGTTCCTAATGCTCTGAGTGAAAGGCGCCTACCCTTACCCAGTTCCTAGGGCTCAGGACATAATGTTCTGTGGGTCTACAGGGTCTTTTACCAGTGAAGGAGCCTTACACAGTAATATTGTCTATTGATTAACAGCTACCAAAACAGAACACACTTGCTAAGCAGGCACCGCTCCCCACTCCCAATAAGGCAAACAAACTTTTCCTGGTGGCCAGGCAGGATCAGGTCATTTGGGGTTCCAGCTTCTGCACAGTCTGATTGGCAGGTGCTGAGCTCTGGCAGTTCTGATCTCGGGTTGTGTCCTGGAATTAGGTACTAACGGACTTCCTTTTGGACCCCAGTTTATATAGTGAAACTTGAGTCTGCTTAGCTCTGCCGTCACCAGCCATTGCAAACTGACGTGCTGCATGACAGTATTTTTCACCTATCCTAGCCCATTACGAAACCATTCTTTACCCAGTCAGAGTCCAGCACCTGAGCTGGTTTAAATCATGCAGAATGAGTTACGCCACAGACAGAAACGATCAAAGAACCAGACAGAGACCCTACAGATAAACAATAGAGAACTGGGCTTCGTACAGACAAAACACTAGAAGTAGAGATTTCACAACACAACTGTTGAGAAGTGACTTCTTGCCAGGCAGAATGCTGTCAACATTTTCTTTAAACATGGTGAGCTCTGTTTCTTTATCTGGTGGTGGTGGCACGGATAGGACAGAAGCACATTCTTCACAGCCCCATATTACATTGTTTTGATGTAATTTAGAGGCAATGTGGGGATGTGACTCTCTGCTTCTTCGCTCATGGCTGCTGTGGCTTCCTGCAGAAAAAGGCCTCAGACCTTGCAAGGGCATTTGGGAGCCAATTCTTTATTAGCCAGTGCAGAGCTGGTGTGAACTAGTGCTGCTGACCCAAACGGGGGGTTTACCCTTCTCGGCCCCGGAGTAAACAGCTACCAGGATGAAGGGCACTGGGGAGTCTGGCCCTTGACGTTCTGAAAGGCCCATCCAGTCACATGACTCCATGGCACATAGGCAGAATTTGCTATTTCTATAGCTGGGCTTTGCCTTTATTCTTTGAAACACATGCTGGCTTTGGGTCTGTCTGCGCTGCGCAGCTGGGGCTGGCCCATGTCCTCTGACTTGGGGTTGTGGGGCTATTAAATTGCAGAACAGACATCCAGGCTCGGGCTGGAGCCCTGTCTCTGGGACCCTCCCCATTCACACCCCTGAGCAGCACAGCTAGGTCGATCTACATTTTAATTGTAGACCAGGCCTGAGAAAAGAACAGGCATGATGGAGGTAGTCAGAGATGAGGAGGCCTGTGCAAGGAGCTGGCGTGAGTGGAGATGCAGAGAGGAAAGGGTGGGGAAAGGCTGCTCCAGATGCCAGGGGCTGCAGAGGAGAAGGCTCTTTGCACAGGTAATAGTGACTCAATTCTCAGGTGTATATGGAATCATGCATTCAAATAAACCTCGGTAAATGCTGCCTCTCAGTGTGGCAGTGCTGCCCAGGAATGAGAACTGTTTTCACAGGATGCTGCTGTATTTGAAATATCCCTCCCGAGGGGGCATTCCTCCGTTGGTCTATGTTAAGAACTGTAGCCCCATTTTCGCTTGCTGTAGGTGAGGCTCCTGGAGAGAACACACGCGGTGTGGCATTCGCAATGTGTCTGTTTCCCATGAAGTGGATCAGGGAAGGGAATGCATCTCCTTCTCTGCCTGGCCCTGGCAATGTGAATGATCCTCCTGATGTATGCTCTCCCCAGGCTGGTACATGGCTGCAGAGATGCGCAGAAACACGTTTGCTGCCATCGCTAGGTTAAGGTCCCCCGTGATGCAACAAGCAGCAGCCACCTGTGAGATCCGAGCATGGTATCGCCTGTGGGAAACAGGTAAAGGTGCACACACTGCACTGTCTGCAACACCAGTGCTGTGCTGCTGGAGGATGGACCCAGCCTCTCCTACCCCTGCTACAAGCACAGGGACAAGATCTGTGCCTAGGGTTCAAAGGAGCACTGGAGGGGGCAGGGCAGCTGCAGAGGGTGGAGGCTGGGATGGGCAGCTGGCCAGGACGACTGACAAGATGCTCCCAGCACGCTGATGTGCTATTGTCTGGGATAGGGAGGGGTGCATGCCTGTCCAAGACAGCTGGTATGGAACCCTTCTGCAGACAGGATCTGGGCTTGATGGAGCCCTGTCTGATCCGATCTGGCAGTTCTTATATTCCTTATGTGAACTGAATTGTCAATGTTTTAGCAGCTACTGAGTGCCAGATACCATTGGTATTACTACTAAATAGCCACTTGCCTTCCACTCACCCATTTCCTTCTGAGGGTCCATAAGCATTTTACAGACATTTCTGAATCCTCACAGTCTTCCTGTGATGTGGGGAATAATATAATCCCCATGTTACGGCTGGGGAAACTGAGGCACTGGGGGGGAAGGGATTTGCCCAGCTTCACCCAGTGAGTGCGTGGCAGAGCCAGGGACAGGGTCAGAATCTGTCATACTCTGTCTGGGTCTCTAGAGAGCCACTGGGCTCAAAGAGACCTTTCCAGCTGCTAGGCCACCGGCACTGGGTCCTTCTAGTGGGATTAAAGCAGAACCTTACAGATCTCAGGAATTCTGGTTCCCAGTTGCCCTGAAACTGTAGAGCACAAGTTCCCAGTTGCCCTGAAACTGTAGAGCACAAGCCACCCTGAGCAGCAGCATTCTGTGCTGGTGTGCAGAAGGCTTGAGTGGAGGGCACCACGGTGCCCTAGCTAGGATGAGAGGATGACACTGGCTGGTGCTATAAGAGCATAAGAACGGCCATACTGGGTCAGACCAAAGGTCCATCTAGCCCAGTATCCTGTCTTCTGACAGTGGCCAGTGCCAGGTGCCCCAGAGAGAATGAACAGAACAGGGAATCATCAAGTGATCTATCCCCCGTCACCCATTCCCAGCTTCTAGCAAACAGAGTCCAGGGACACCATCCCTGCCCATCTGACTAATAGCCATCGATGGACCTATCCTCCATGAATGTATCTAATTCTTTTTTGAACCCTGTTTTAGTCTTGGCCTTCACAACATCCTCTGGCAAAGAGTTCCACAGGTTGACTGTGCGTTGTGTGAAAAAATACTTCCTTTTGTTTGATTTAAACCTGCTGCTTATTCATTTCATTTCGTGGCCCCTAGTTCTTGAGTTATGAGAAGGAGTAAATATCACTTCCTTATTTACTTTCTCCAAACCAGTCATGATTTTATAGACCTCTATCATATCGCCCCTTAGTCATCTCTTTTCCAAGTTGAAAAATCCAAGTCTTATTAATCTCTCCTCATATGGCAGCCATTCCATACCCCTAATCATTTTTGTTGCCCTTTTCTGAATCTTTTCCAAGCCCAATAGATCTTTTTTGAAATGGGGCGGCCACATCTGCACACAGTATTCAAGATGTGGGCGTAACATGGATTTATATAGAGACAATATGATATTTTCTGTCTTATTATCTATCCCTTTCTTAATGATTCCCAACATTCTGTTCTCATTGAGTGGATGTTTTCAGAGAACTATCCACAATGACTCCAAGATCTCATTCGTGAATGATAACAGCTAATTTAGACCCCATCATTTTATATGTAGCGTTGGGATTGTGTTTTCCAATGTGCATTACTTTGCATTTATCAACACTGACTTTCACCTGCCATTTTGTTGCCCAGTCACCCAGTTTTGAGAAAATTGGTGACTAGAGACGCACGTCATGCTGGGGCACTTGGGGGGTGCCCCAGGCTGGAGGGGCACCCCCCATGTGATCATGGATCCTGGCTTGCTTGTAGGGCCTAACGAGACGGTGCAGCCGGCTCTGTGGGTGGAGCTGACGTATGACAATGAGACCAGAACACTGTGGCAGAGTCTCAAGAGCAGCATCTCTGCCTGGCAGGAGCTGGTTGCATACACAGGCCGGGTGCCAGGGGAGTTCCAGGTGAGAAACCAGCCATTAGTCTGCTCCGTGCCCCCTGGCAACAGCCTGAGCCAAGCTGGCAGAGTCTGAGCACATTCAGGCCTCCCATGCCAGCTAGGCATGATGTGCTGATACACGGCCCTCCAGTGAGGGGAGCGTGGGACACTGGCCTGTGGGGCAGCCAGGGAAGCACAGAGCTGCAAAGGCAGGGAAAGAGCTGGGGAGACATTGCAGTGGTGGCGTGTGGTGGTCAGAGATAGGTCACATGGGAACCAGCCGGCTCTGGAGATCAGGGCCCACAGTATTAGCATAGAACCAGACCAGTGGTCAGACAGGCTCTAGACTGTCCACATGTGACGGACTTGGGTCTACAGACCCCCTCTAAGAGGGGCTAGTGCTCGGTGGATGAGGGGCCCTGGACGGGGCATGGCCAGCAAACGCAAACTCTGCAGCACCTGTAGGAGGCTCACGTCAGCTCTGGCTGGGGGAGGCTACTTGCCCCACCTGCAGGAGGAGGGCAGGCAGAATCTCTCCCCCTCCCCATTCCCACAGGAGGGGGGGGGGAAGAGGGAGCAGAAGGAACCCAGTGGCTGCGGGTGGTCAGTCCATGCCAGTCATGCTCACGTGTCAATTGTGCTGGTGTCTAGGCTGTGCCCACCCGGGGCTTTCCCTTCTCTTGGCAGATAACCCTCTCCTCGCGGCATAGCTCCTTGCAGCTGGATGACGTGGAGTTCAGGAGCTGTGGCTTGCCACGTAAGGCAGCACCCCCCATCGCACCTGCCTCTCCCCGGGGTGCTGCGCTTGGCTGCAGAGTCAGCAGGGAGCCAGTGCAAAGCCCCCAGACGCTTCCCTTGTTCCTTTCACCTCCCTTTCCTCCCCTCGGCATGCCCAGGGCAGGACAGAGCCCCTGGACTAGAGCACGAGCCCCCTCTGAAGAGCTGCTGCTGCGTGGGGAAGTGGACACGTTCGCTGCTCTGTGGCAGCTGCTTTCACCCCCCTGGCTGGCTGTGGATGTTGTGGATTCCCTGGGACCCCTGAGCTGTGGGGGCGGGGATCAGAGGAAGTGACACCTCTGCTGGCTGGAAAGGGCCCAGGCCTGTGTTCAGAGCGTACGTGTCCCTGGGGCTGCACGTTGTGCCTGCACCGACACCTGTAATGCACTTGTGCCAGATCCCCAGTCACCTACGCTGTGCTGGCTTCAGAGTCCCACGGCCGCTCTTCTCAGTGTGCTGGGAGCTCAGGCCAGGCTGGGCCCAGCAGCCCCGGCCACAGCCCCGCAGCAAGGGCTCAGCCCTCCCCAACCCTCACAGCCTCATGCCCCCTCAACTCCCTGGGAGGCCCCAAGCACTGGGGGGCTGCCATACCCGGGCCATCTCTGGGAAGTGGGCACTAGACCTGCAAAGCTTGGATTTCCCCTATCTCTCTGAGTGAGTTAACCCTTTCCTGCCTGCACTCAGCGCCCCTGAGCCTAGTGTGTGGCCCGGACGAGAGGAACTGCAGCCGTGGATCATGTGTGCAGCTGGAGCAGCTCTGTGATGGCACTGACGACTGCGGGGATCTGTCAGACGAATCCGCCACAGAGTGCGGTGAGTGTTCCCCAGCCAGAGAGAGCTCAGCACCGGTCGCCAGGGGCTGGAGAGTGGGCAGGGTTCCTAGGCTGGAGAGTGGGCAGCGTTCCCAGGCTGGAGAGCACCAGCCACCAGGGGATGCAGAGTGGGCAGTGTTCCCAGGCTGGAGAGCACTGGCTGCCAGGGGCTGGAGAGCGGGCAGCATTCCTGAGCTGGAGAGCGCCAACTGCCAGGGGCTGGAGAGCGGGCAGGGTTCCCAGGCTGGAGAGCACCAGCCACCAGGGGCCCAAGAGTGTTGAGCACTAGCTTCCAGGGGCTGGAGAGCGGGCAGGGTTCCTAGGCTGGAAAGCACCAGCCGCCAAGGTCTGGAGAGCAGGCAGGGTTCCCAGGCTGGAGAGCACCAGCCACCAGGGGCCCAAGAGTGTTGAGCACTAGCTTCCAGGGGCTGGAGAGCGGGCAGGGTTCCTAGGCTGGAAAGCACCAGCTGCCAAGGTCTGGAGAGCAGGCAGTGTCGGTGGCTGGGGAGCACTGGCTTCCAGGGGCCTGAAAGTGGGCAGCATTCCCAGGCCAGAGAGTGCTGAGCACCGGCTGCCAGGGGCTGGAGAGCAGTGATGCTGTTAAATCCAGACAGGAAGCACAGAGTGTGTGAGTGTTGGAGTCAGAGGTGGATGGGACCCAGTGGGTCTTTCCCAGTCCCCCCTGGAGGAGCAGGCTCAGATTGCTAGGGGGCTCTGTGCCTGAATGACTCCCAAGAGCTCAGAGTTTGGCCAAATCTTGCCATGTGCCACCCTGCTGCGCGAGCTGGGCCTGGCCCAGCACCTGGGAACTTTGGCTTTGCCTGGTTCTGGCTGGATGGGGAGGTGTCGAACAGCCTAGCCCCACCTTCCAAGGCTGTATTTGCTGGGAACGTCCCCCCAAGCCCAGAGCCCTACCCCTGGGCTAAAGGGCCTAGGACACCCAGCCACGCAGTTCTGGCTCCTCCTAGAGAGGGCGGTGGAACGTGTGCCCACATACCCAGGCACCCCCGGCCAGGTTGAGGGTTTGTTATAGAAGCGGATGGGTAGGATTCTGTGGCCTGCTTTGTGCAGGAGGTCAGACTAGATGATCATAATGGTCCCTTCTGACCTTAAAGTCTATGAGTCTATAAGTCTATGAGCTCACTGGGATCTCTGGCCTGGATCTTTCTCCTAGGATCGTTCACCATCTGTTCCTTTGAGATGGGCTGGTGTGGCTGGAACACTGTGCCCAATTACCCGACCTGGATCAGGAACACAAGCCTCCACCTCGTGCCTGGGGCCCGCAGCCCCACACGGGACCACAGCAGCAACAGCAGGACAGGTACCTCTGCAACCCACTGAGGGTTGCTGGGTCCCCCCCGTGCTGCACCCATCCTGTCAGGGGAGGGAAGTGGAGTCAGGGATGCACCAGGGGCCTGGGCCGCTAAGGGGCCGAGTAGTTCTGCTGTGTGTGTCTAGGGCTGAGCAGATGCCAGAGTCTTACTCTGTTCCCTGCCCCCCAGAATGCTGCCGCCTGGAGTGATGTGTGGGGCCAGGTAACAGTCTGTGGAGAGGCCAGGGAGAAGCAGCTTGCAGATCCCATCCATTCCTGTCCCCTCCTGGTAATCAGGTCACGGTGACTTTAGGATTGGCTCAACTCTGCTCTTACTGCTAAGAGGACTCCATGCAGAGGGAGGGTTTGGATTTCCCTGGAATATTTCCTGCCCTGAGCCCCGGCATGGCACAAGCCTGTTCACTACTACAGCTCAGCGTCAAGACAAGCTGATGCTTCACTTGCTCAGTTATTAGGTCACTGAACAGGGCCCAGGCTGGTTCTTAGGGCTTATGGAATAATCACACCCATGCTAGGGGCAGGTTCCACTCAGGCTGCTTCACTACCTTGATTATCGGTGTTCCCACAATGCACCGCTGGCCTTCTGGGGTGGCTGGATGGGGCAGGCTCCAAAGCCATGTCTTAGACCCCTCTGCTGTTGGTTCTGATCTGCCTGTGGGCCCCCCGCCTGCAGAGTCCTTGGCCTCTGGATAAGGGGACAGCCACAATGTCCTCCTGGAAAGCAAGCTCTGTGATTACTGGAAGGCACTGCCAAGAAAATAGAGCATAACAAATGTTAAACATTAACCCCCTGCCAAAACACCTGGGACAGGCTGGGACCTCTGAGCCCCTGGGGAGGAGATAAAAGCAACCTGACCTTACTGCTCCCATAGAGGATGAGCTGTTCCCTCTGACACAGCACATCCGAGTGACCTTTGAATCTGACAGTCCCTCCCCAAACACCCGCACAGGGGCATTAGTGCAGTCCCCTGCTGACAGGGAGGAGTTCCGGCTCCAAGTTGCTCTCCTGCATCAGTACATTCTGATGTTGTGCTCAGTCCATGCACAGCAAGAGATGTCTCTGCCCTGGCCAGAGCAGAACAGGGGTGTGAGGAGAGAAGTCCTAAGTCACGGCCCTAGCCACTCTGCTCCCTGCTCCTTAGCTCGCTAGTTGCTTTGACTGTTGGATTTCTCAGTTGTCACAGGTACATTCTGATGTGCTCATAGATTCATAGATTCTAGGACTGGAAGGGACCTCGAGAGGTCATTGAGTCCAGTCCCCTGCCCTCATGACAGGACTAAATACTGTCTAGACCGTCCTGGCTAGACATTTATCTAACCTACTCTTAAATATCTCCAGAGATGGAGATTCCACAACCTCCCTGGGCAATTTATTTCAGTGTTTAACCACCCTGACAGTTAGGAACTTTTTCCTAATGTCCAACCTAAATCTCCCTTGCTGCAGTTTAAGCCCATTGCTTCTTGTTCTATTAGAGACTAAGGTGAACAAGTTTCCTCCCTCCTCCTTATGACACCCTTTTAGATACCTGAAAACTGCTATCATGTCCCCTCTCAGTCTTCTCTTTTCCAAACTAAAACCCAATTCTTTCAGCCTTCCTTCATAGGTCATGTTCTCTAGACCTTTAATCATTCTTGTCGCTCTTCTCTGGACCCTCTCCAATTTCTCCACCTCTTTCTTGAAATGCAGTGCCCAGAACTGGACACAATACTCCAGTTGAGGCCTAACCAGCGCAGAGTAGAGCGGAAGAATGACTTCTCGTGTCTTGCTGACAACACACCGGTTAATGCATCCCAGAATCACGTTTGCTTTTTTTGCAACAGCATCACACTGTTGACTCATATTTAGCTTGTGGTCCACTATAACCCCTAGATCCCTTTCTGCCGTACTCCTTCCTAGACAGTCTCTTCCCATTCTGTGTGTGTGAAATTGAGTGTTCCTTCCTAAGTGGAGCACTTTGTATTTGTCTTTGTTAAACTTCATCCTGTTTACCTCAGACCATCTCTTCAATTTGTCCAGATCATTTTGAATTATGACCCTGTCCTCCAAAGCAGTTGCAATCCCTCCCAGTTTGGTATCATCTGCAAACTTAATAAGCGTACTTTCTATGCCAATACCTAAGTCGTTGATGAAGCTATTGAACAGAGCCGGCCCCAAAACAGATCCTTGCAGAACCCCACTTGTTATACTTTTCCAGCAGGATTGGGAACCATTAATAACTATTCTTTGAGTACGGTTATCCAGCCAGTTATGCACCCACCTTATAGTAGCTCTATCTAAGTTGTATTTGCCTAGTTTATTGATAAGAATATCATGAGAGACTGTATCAAATGCCTTACCAAAGTCTAGGTATACCACATCCACTGCTTCTCCCTTATCCACAAGACTCGTTATCCTATCAAAGAAAGCTATCAGATTGGTTTGACATGATTTGTTCTTTACAAATCCATGCTGGCTATTCCCTATCACCTTACCACATTCCAAGTGTTTGCAGGTGATTTCCTTAATTACTTGCTCCATTATCTTCCCTAACACAGAAGTTACACTAACTGGTCTGTAGTTTCCTGGATTGTTTTTATTTCCCTTTTTATAGATGGGCACTATATTTACCCTTTTCCAGTCTTCTGGAATCTCTCCCGTCTCCTATGATTTTCCAAAGATAATATCTAGAGGCTCAGATACTTCCTCTATTAGCTCCTTGAGTATTCTACGATGCATTCCATCAGGCCCTGGTGACTTGCAGGCATCTAACTTTTCTAAGTGATTTTTAACTTGTTCTTTTTTAATTTTATCTTCTAAACTTACCCCCCATCTCATTAGCATTCACTGTGTTAGGCATTCATTCAGACTTCTCGGTGAAGACCGAAACAAAGAAGTCATTAAGCATCTCTGCCATTTCCAAATTTCCTGTTACTGTTTCTCCTTCCTCACTGAGCAGTGGGCCTACCCTGTCCTTGGTCTTCCTCTTGCTTCTAATGTACTGATAAAAAGTCTTCCTATTTCCCTTTATTCCTGTAGCTAGTTTGAGCTCATTTTGTGCCTTTGCCTTTCTAATCTTGCCCCTGCATTTCTGTGTTTGCCTATATTCATCCTTTGTAATCTGTCCTAATTTCCGTTTTTTATATGACTCCTTTTTATTTTTTAGATCATGCAAGATCTCCTGGTTAAGCCAAGCTGGTCTTTTGCCATATTTTCTCTTTCCTACCCAGCGGAATAGCTTGCTTTTGGGCCCTTAATAGTGTCCCTTTGAAAAACTGCCAACTCTCCTCAGTTGTTTTTCCCCTCAGTCTTGATTCCCATGGGACCTTACCTATCAGCTCTCTGAGCATACCAAAATCTGCCTTCCTGAAATCCATTGTCTCTATTTTGCTGTACTCCCGTCTACCCTTCCTTAGAATTGTGAACTCCGATTTCAGGATACTTTCACCCAAGCTGCCTTCTACTTGCAAATTCTCAACGAGTTCCTCCCTATTTGTTAAAATCAAGTCTAGAACAGCTTCCCCCCAGTAGCTTTTTCAACCTTCTGAAATAAAAAGTTGTCTGCAATGCAGTCCAAGAACTTATTGGATAGTCTGTGCTCCGCGGTGTTATTTTCCCAACATATATCTGGATAGTTGAAGTCCCCCATCACCACCAAATCTTGGGCTTTGGATGATTTTGTTAGTTGTTTAAAAAAATCCTCTTCCACCTGGTTAGATGGCCTGTAGTAGACTCCTAGCATGACATCACTCTTGTTTTTTACTCCTTTTATCCTAACCCAGAGACTCTCAATGCTTCCGGCTCCTATGTCCATCTCCACCTCAGTCCAAGTGTGTACATTTTTAATATACAAGGCAACACCTCCTCCCTTTTCCCCCGGTCTGTTTCAAACAGGGTCTTTGTTCCAGGGGTAGATGATGGCAGCAGAGGTCCCCAGGTTAAAGCAGCTCTCAGGCCTTTATGCAAGCAAAATCTTACCAGATCTTTGTCTTCCTTCCTGCAGTCATGCCCCTTTGCGTATTGCTGGGGAGCGTCTTCCATGCCCACTGGGGCGCTTGCTAGTGAAACCCCAACCAGCAGTTCACCATGGGAACCGGCTTGTGCAGGGAAGGTCACAAAATTAGAAACCAAATGTGCAAGTACATGGAGGGGGCCCTAGTCTGCTGTTCAAGGTGGGGGCACTGGAGAAGCTGGGAGCCTCACTCCAGGTGGCATTTTTCTCCATGGTATTTGCCTCTCTTCATCCTTCTTGCTGGGGACTCTTTCTGGGGGGAAGAGTTACTGGACGGGTCTAACTAGCTCGTATGGAGCACTAGGCATCAGGCGATCTCAGCTCCAGGGGGGCGCTGTCATTATCCCCATTCTACAGCTGGGGAAGCTGATCCACAGAGCAGGGAAGTGACTTTCCCATGGTCCCCCTAGAGCCCACATCCCATTCCAGTGCTTTGGCCAGTAGGCCACACTGCCTCCCCACCGCCAAGCAGGTAGAGCACGGTGCATCCCAGTAACACATGAGGCCTGGGTATAAAGCCAGCTGGGGGGGGGGGGGCTGTATTAATGTGTACTTAGGGTTGCCAACTGTTCCTGCCTGCCCAGCCCCCCCGCTGCTCCCAGAAGCAGCCAGCATGTCCCTGTGGCCTCTGGAGGGTGGGCGAGGGGGTCTCTGTGTGCTGCCCCCGCCCCTTGCACCAACTTTGCAGCTCCCATTGGCCAGAAACAGCGGCCAATGGGAACTGTGGGGGACATAGGGGGCACAGGGATGTGTTGGCCACTTCGGGCAGCAGTGCATGGAGGGGGCAGTGTGTGGAGCCCCTGGGCCCTGCTTACCTCGTCGGCAGTGCAGTAGGGCTAAGGCAGTTCCCATCCAATGGGAGCTGCGGAATCGGCGCTCAGGGTGCGGGCAGTGCACAGAGATCCCTGCCCTCCCCCCACCAGGGTCCACAGGGACGTGCTGGCCACTTCCAGGAGCCTGCCTTAGTCCCACTGTGCCGCTGACTGGGAGCTGCCTAAGGTGAGTGCCACCCCTCACCCCCTCCCATACCCCTGCCCCAGCCTGGAGCCCCCTTCTGCACCCAAACTCTCTACCAGAGCCTGCACCCCACACTCACTCCCACACCCCAACCCCCTGCCCCATCCCAGAGCCCCCTCCTGCACCCCAAACTCCTGCCCAGGCACAGCCAGGAGCCCCCTCCCACACTCTGAACTCCTCGGCCCCAACCCAGAGCCCACAGCCCAACCCTCTGCCCCAGCCCACTGAGCGTGAGTGAGGGTGGGGGACAGCGAGCAAGGGAGGGAGCGGGGATGGAATGAGCAGGGTGGGGCATTGAAGAAGGGGCAGTGCAGGGGGTAGGGGGCAGGGCGGGGGTGGTTACACAGTTGGCAACCCAACGTGTGCTGCTGATCTCCCATAGGCTTTTTCCTCTACGTCAGTACCGGCCCACAGGACCGGCGCAGCGATGCAGCCAGACTCGTTAGTCCAACTTTCCAAGCAACCACAACCAGCTGCTGCTCTGTAAGTTGCCCCTGGGCTACATGGCTGCCAGCCTCCTCTTGGCTTTGCCTGGACAGGGAAGGACAGCTGACATCTTGGAGGTGGCTCCTACGCAGTGTCTAGGGACTGCAGGCAGGGCCCCTCTTCACCCACCCTCGGGGGGCTGCTGCTGGGGAGAAACCAGCCCTTCAAGGCTTGCTGGAAACCACTGAACTCTGCAGGTGCCACTGGGCTCTGTGTTGCCCAAGGCAGCTTGGGTGTTTGCCGGACAGCTGGTGCTCAGCTCCTGCAGGTCCCAGCTCAGCAGTAGAGGGAAGGGCTATGGATGAGCCGCACGAGGTGGGGATTTTATGGGTGCCTCAGCAGATCATTAGGCTTGAAATTCCCAAGTTCTGGATTTTATTGAGTCAAAGAGAGCCCTGGGCACCACCCCACTGGGTGGGAGGGACACTGACCTCCTCGCCAGCCAGTCAGGATTCTCCAGCACTAGGCACGTTCAGAAAGTTTGGGTGCTGATTGGCTGGTGAGGGTCGTGCTGTAGGCTGAACAGCATCTCCCGGGATCTTTGGGTGAGGAGAGCATGGCCCGGAGCCAGGCAGAGCCAGGCAGAGCCGCGGGGCACACTCCAGCCAGCACTCGGGGCTCTTTTGCAGCTGCCCTGCCCTCCTCATGTTGCCTCTGCTTGGGCTGGATGACAGTGCCAAGGCCGTGCTGGAACCCGGGGCCTCCTTCCTGGCTGGCTGCTCCTGGGCACACAGGGATTGAGCCTGGCCCTGAGTAGCGGGTTGGCAGAGTGAGGCGCTTATTGTCTGTATGCTCGTTCCGGGTCCAGCTCGTGTTCTACTCCCACCTCTACGACTCGGCCACCAGCAGCCTCAACATCTACTACAAACCCAGCTCCGGCGTCATGCAGCTCGTGCGCTCCAGGGCCGGGGACCTCGGGGATTACTGGTTCAGGGAGAAGGTGGACTTCAGTGTGACCGAGAGCTTCCAGGTGGGCAGCAAACCCTTCATGTGCCCCCCGGCGGCTGGGCCAGCACAGGGTGGCAGGCCCAGCTCTTGCCATGGAGCAGCAAGGCAATGTGGGTTTTAAGCCAGGACCCAGTAGAGTCGTGACCATGACACAAAGCCACCCCCTGAGAAGAGGCAAAGGGCAGAATGGGCATGAGTGGCTGCATCCCCTCGGAGCCGCTAGAGGGCTCCATCCCAGGAAGGGTTGGGGCAGCAAGGGGCATGTCCCTACCCAGGAGATGCTTTCTTGGGGGTCAAAGGGGCTTTCAGGCTCCAAGGATGCCAATTCAGCCCCGTTCCCAATCTGACCCTGCATCCCCACGACCTCATTCCCCATCAGTTGCTGAAATCACTCTGTGCCCGGGCCCCAGTGAGCCAGGTCTTGGCCAGCCCTGCCCCAGTGCAGGGGGAACAGGACATGGGGAGAGCTCCCACCCCCCACGCTACACAGCCATGGACAGGACAAAGGGTCCCCTGCTGTGCCTTGCACAATCCAGCTGGGACGGCAGATTAAAGGGCTGGACCAGCACTAAGAATTGGTGCTGCGGCTGAGTTTTCCTAGGGAAATAAATTACATCCTGTATATTGACCTACCTCACACACCCTCTACCCTACTATACACTGACCCCCTCCATACCCCACACACTGACCCACCATCACACAGCCTAAACACTGACCCCCTCCCTACCCTACACACTCTCCCATTATCGCATAGCCTAAACACTGACCCCCTCCCTACCCTACACCCTCTCCCACTATCGCACAGCCTAAACACTGACCCCCTCCATACCTTACACACTGACCCACCACCATCACAGAGCCCAAACACTGACCCCCTCCATATTCTAAACACTGACTCACCATCACACAGCCTAAACACTGACCCCCTCCCTACCCTACACACTCACCCAGAACCATCGCACAGCCTAAACACTGACCCCCTCCATACCCTACACACTGACCTGCCATCGCACAGCCTAAACACTGACCCCCCTCAATACCCTGCACACTCACCCACCACGATCACACAGCCTAAACACTGACCCCCTCCCTACCCTACACACTCACCCAGAACCATCGCACAGCCTAAACACTGACCCCCTCCATACCCTACACACTGACCTGCCATCGCACAGCCTAAACACTGACCCCCTCAATACCCTGCACACTCACCCACCACGATCACACAGTCTAAACACTGACCACTTCCCTACCCTACACACTGACCCACCATCGCACAGCCTAAACGCTGACCTCCTCCATACCCTACACACTCACTCACCACCATCAGTTGACACACTGACCCTTTCTAGACCCTACACACTAACCCACCATTGCACAGCCTAAACACTGACCCCTTCCCTACCCTACACACTCACCAACCACGATCAAACAGTCTAAACACTGACCCTCTCCAAACCCAACACACTGACCCACTATCACACAGCCTAAATGCTGGCCTCCTCCATACCCTACACACTGACCCATCCTCATTGCATAGCCAAAACGCTGACCCCCTCCAACCCTACACACTGACCCACCATCATACAGCCAAAACGCTGACCCCCTCCAACCCTACACACTCACCCACTCCCATCACACATTCTAAACACTGACACCCTCCCAACCCACCACACTGACCCACCATCACACAGTCTAAACACTGACCTCCTCCCTACTCTACACACTGACCCATTATGGCACAGCCTAAACACTGACTCTCTCCATACCCTACACACTGACCCACCATCGCACAGCCTAAACACTGACCCCTCCGTACCCTACACACTGACCCACCCTCATCGCACAGCCTAAACACAGACCCCTTCCCTACCCTACACATTGACCCACCATCGCAAAACCTAAACACTGACCCCCTCCATACCCTACACACTCACCCACCACCATCGCACAGCCTAAACACTGACCTCCTCCTTACCCTACACACTGAACCACCATCACACAGCCTTAAGACTGACCTCCTCCCTGCCCTACACACTGACCCACCCTCATCACACAGCCTAAACACTGACCTCCTCCATACCCTACACACTGACCCACTATCACACAGCACAAACACTGACCCCCTCCCTACCCTACACACTCACCCACCCTCATCACACAGCCTAAACGCTGACCCCCCTCTGTACCCTGCACACTGACCCACCATCATACAGCCTAAACATTTACCATCTTCCCTACCCTACACACTCACCCACCATCGCACAGCCAAAGCAATGACCCCCTACACACTGACCCGCTATCACACAGCCTAAACACTGTCACCCTCCCTACCCTACACATTGACCCACTATCACACAGTCTAAATACTGACCCCTTCCCTACCCTACACACTGACACACCATCATACAGCCTAAACACTGACCCCCTCCTTACCCTACACACTGACCCACCCTTATCGCACAGACTAAACACTGACCCCCTCCGTACCCTACACACTCACCCACCATCACACAGCCTAAACACTGACCTCCTCCCTACCCTACACACTGACCCACCCTCATCGCACAGCCTAAACACTGACCCCCTCCATACCCTACACACTCACCCACCATCACACAGCCTAAACACTGACCCCCTCCATACCCTACACACTGACCCACAATCACACAGCCTAAACACTGACCCCCTCCCTACCCTACACACTGACCCACCCTCATCACACAGCCTAAACGCTGACCCCCTCCGTACCCTGCACACTGACCCACCATCACTCAGCCTGAATACTGACCCCCTCCCTGCCCTACACACTTTCCTACCTCCATCACACAGCCTAAACACTTACTCACCATCATCACAAAGCCTAAGCAGTGCCCCACCTCTATACCCTATTCACTGACCTACCATCACATACACATTCAATGCACAGACCCCACACCGCAAAGCATGTCCTTCCCCCCTACACACATGTCCTGAAACTATCTCCATCTAAGCCAAGCTTCCCCTGGGAAAGAAATCACGCCAGTATCGGTCTTGCATCACTTCACATCATTTGCTTTCATTTGCCTGTTAGATGATGGCCCCTCCATCCTCTGCCTGCAGTTCCGGGCAGACACTCCTGGCTGGGACTCCGTGGGGCGGGCCTCATTCCTGTAAGACATCTGGGGTGTCCTGCATGGGAAGCAGACGCTAGCCTGTTCCTTGTGTTATCTGCAGCTCGTTGTGTCCCTGCAGATCATTCTTGAGGGCATGATCGGAACAGGACCCAAAGGCAGCATGGCCCTGGATGACCTGGTTCTCTCTCCAGGCTGTGTCCGGGTTGCAGGTGAGCAGCCAGACAGGTCCCTTTGTTCACTCTTTGCCAGCTGCTGGACCGGAGTTTTAACCTTTAACTCCCTCTCCATTGGACTAATGGGCAGGGCAAGGTTAGTCCTGTCGCTGATGGCATCTTCTTCAGGTCAACCTCAGAGCTGTGAGGTGATCCACTCCTGACTCTCTGTTTGCCATATAGCACAGCATGGCTTAATATCTCTCTGTCTCTCTCTCCAGCTGGCCGTCTGTCTGCCCCATATACCCCCTCTAGCTATAGCCCCAAGCAGAGGCAGATTAAGATTTCCTGGGGCCCTGGGCCAGAGTATTCTATGTAGTCACAGAATACCACGGTTGGAAGGAACCTCAGGAGGTCATCTAGTCCCACCCCCTGCTCAAAGCAGGGCCAATTCCCAATATAGTCCCTCCCCACTCCATCCACCTGCAGCCCTGCCCCTTCTGCCCGAGACATCACCCAGATCCCCACCCGTTTCTGCTCCTTCCCCAGGGGGCAAGGAGTCCGGGAGGGCTGGCTGTATTTTAAAGAAGCCTTATTGAGGGTGCAGGAACAAACCATCCCAAAGTGCAGAAAAAGTAGCAAATATGGCAGGCGACCAGCTTGGCTTAACAGTGAAATCTTCAGTGAGCTTAAACTAAAAAAGGAAGCTTACAGAAAGTGGAAATTTGGACAGATGACGAGGGAGGAGTATAAAGATACTGCTCGAGCATGCAGGGGTGTCATCAGGAAGGTCAAAGCACAATTGGAGTTGCAGCTAGCAAGGGATGTGAAGAGTAACAAGAAGGGTTTCTCCAGGTATGTTAGCAACAAGAAGGTCAGGGAAAGTGTGGGCCCCTTACTGAATGAGGGAGGCAACCTAGTGACAGAGGATGTGGAAAAAGCTGAAGTACTCAATGCTTTTTTTGCCTCCATCTTCACAGACAAGGTCAGCTCCCAGACTGCTGCACTGGGCAGCACAGTATGGAGAGGAGGTGAGAAACCCTCAGTGGTGAAAGAACAGGGTTAAGGGCTATTTAGAAAGGCTGGACATGCACAAGGCCATGGGTCCTTGGATCTAATGCATCCGAGGGTTCTGAGGGAGTTGGCTGATGTGATTGCAGAGCCATTGGCCATTATCTTTGAAAACTTGTGGTGATTTGGGGAGGTCCCGGACGATTGGAAAAAGGCAAATATAGTGCCCATATATAAAAAAGAGAACCCAGGGAACTACAGGCCAGTCAGCCTCACTTCAGCCCCTGGCAAAATCATGGAGCAGGTCCTCAAGGAATCCATTTTGAAGCACTTGGAGGAGAGGAAGGTGATCGGAAACAGTCAACATGGATTCACCAAGGGCAAGTCCTGCCTGACTGACCTAATTGCCTCCTATGAGGAGATAACTGGGTCTGTGGATATGGGAAAAGCAGTGGACGTGATATACCTTGACTTTAGCAAAGCTTTTGATACAGTCTCCCACAGTATTCTTGCCAGCAAGTTAAAGAAGTATGGGCTGGATGAATGGACTATAAGGTGAATAGAAAGCTGGCTAGATCATCGGTCTCAACGGGTAGTGATCAACGGCTCGATGTTGGCAGCCGGTATCAAGCGGAGTGCCCCAAGGGTCGGTCCTGGGGCTGGTTTTGTTCAACATCTTCATTAATGATTTGGATGATGGGATGGATTGAACCCTCAGCAAGTTCACACATGACACTAACCTGGAGGGAGAGGCAGATATACTGGAGGGTAGGGATAGGATACAGAGTGACCTAGACAAATTAGAGGTTCAACAAGGACAAGTGCAGAGTCCTGCACTTAGGACAGAAGAATCCCATTCACTGTTACAGACTAGGGACCGAGTGGCTAAGCAGCAGGTCTGCAGAAAAGGACCTAGGGATGAGTGGATGAGAAGCTGGATATGAGTCAGTGTGCCCTTGTTGCCAAGAAGGCTAATTGCATATTGGGCTGCATTAGAAGGAGCATTGTCAGCAGATCGAGGGAAGTGATTATTCCCCTCAAATCAACACTGGTGAGGCCACATCTGGAGTATTGTGTCCAGTTTCCCCCACACACACATGCTATAGAAGGGATGTGAACAAATTGGAAAGAGTCCAGCAGAGGGCAACAAAAATGATTAGGGGGCTGGAGCACATGACTTACGAGGAGAGGCTGAGGAAACTGGGATTGTTTAGTCTGCAGAAGAGAAGAATGAGGGGGAATTTGATAGCTGCTTTCAACTACCTGAAGGGGGGTTCCAAAGAGGATGGATCTAGACTGTTCTCAGTGGTGACAGATGACAGAACAAGGAGTAATGGTCTCCAGTTGCAGTGAGGGAGGTCTTGGTTGGATATTAGGAAAAACGTTTTCACTAGGAGGGTTGTGAAGCACTGGAATGGGTTCCCTAGGGAGGTGGTGGAATCTCCTTCCTTAGAGGTTTCTAAGGTCAGGCTTGACAAAGCCCTGGCTGGGATGATTTAGTTGGGGTTGGTCCTGCTTTGAGCAGGGGGTTGGAGTAGATGACCTCCTGGGGTCTCTTCCAATCATGATATTCTATGATTTCACTGCCCCATAGCAACCTCACAACTCTTTTTGCACCTTTCTGTCCTCCCAAGACTGCAGAAGCTCTATCCGAGCGCCATGGCCCTGGGGTGCCGCAGGGAATGAAAACTCCTCCAGTCCCAGGGCCACAGTGAGGATCCAGGAGCTGGGGCTTCTCCCGCAGTGCCAGACACTTCTGTGGGGGACCAGGGTCGGGGCATGGAGTCTTCTCCCACCCAGGGGCTTCTGCCAGGGGCAGGGTTGGGGCCTCTGGGTGGGACTGCCCCTGCCTGGGGGTTTCTGCTGTGCAGGGAGAGATAGCTCAATGGTTTGAGCATTGGCCTGCTAAACCCCGGGTTGTGAGTTCAATCCTTGAGGGGGCCATTTATGGAACTGGGGTAAAAATGTCTGGGGATTGGTCCTGCTTTGAGCAGGGGATTGGACTAGATGACCTCCTGAGGTCCCTTCCAATTCTATGATGGGCTTGGGGGGGCCTTCCACCATCCCACAACTTCTGCCAGAGATGCAGCTGGGGGTGCTGCTTCTGGAGAGTGGGGTTGGGGCATGGGGTCTTCTCTCACCCAATGCTGCTGTGGCAGAGCAGGGTTGGGGTACAGGGGCTTTACCTGTCCAGCAGCAGGGGCTCCAGGTTTATGCTGCCTGGCAGCGGATTTTTTCTGGGAGCTCCCCAGGTGGCTGTGGCCCCTGGGCACAGTCCGCAGCCAAGTGATTAATCCACCACTGGCCCCATGTCCCCTCCCAGGCCCTGCCATGTTTATTCCCTTAGCCAACTTTGTTACAAACCAGGCAAGTGTCCCATTGACACACCCAGAAGCCAGGAAATCCCCACCCAGCCCTTGTGACCTGCCCCCTCTCCCCAGCCCCTCCTCCCCCCACCGCCACACGTGGGAAGCCTTTACAGGTACAGCCACTCCCTGGCTACCCATGGTGCACAAGGCGAGGCTGGGGAGAGCTGGGATGGGGGCGGGACTGGGGAGGGCGGTTCGGGGGGAAGTGGGGGCTGTGCTGGCAGGCACACGACTCAAGCCGGGGTCCATGAGCTGCCTATGGTCTGGGCCACACTGGCGGGTCCCACGGCGCTGGCTCTTCCACGGCTCGCAGTGCGTGGCACAGGCGCCTGGGGGGAGTTTGCCAGCAGTGTCGTGAGGGGAGGTGGGGCTGGGCTGGGGAACAGGAGGAAAAGAGCCCAGGCCTCTCCTGGAGTGACCCACACTCTGAAGAGGAGAGAGCTTCCCCTCCGGTCTCCGCTCCCTGTAACGTTCCAGTGCGGCTTGTGCTAAGGAGCCATCGGAGGGGCCTTCAGTGCCCCGGCTGGGTCTGCATTTGCTGGCAGTTAGCTGAGCACAGCCCCCGCCGTAGTGCCCCCTGACCGGCTCTTGCTCTCGCCCTCCCCAGGCAGTCAGGTCATCACCCCCCAGACTTCCTCCATGGACCCCACCACGCCCTGCACCCCGCAGGAGTTTGCCTGCAACAATACAAAGTGCATCAGTGCAGAGCTCGCCTGCGATTTTATACAGACGTGTGAAGACGGCTCCGATGAGACTTACTGTGGTAAAGGATCACGCAGCGGCTGGCCTGGGTGGGAGAACGCTCCATGGTGCAGTGATAATAACATGAGGCGCGGGTCTGAGAGCACCAGCTAGTTCGGCCAGATTGTGGGCAGGGGCTGGGCACACACACTGCCAACGCCCCTGAGTCCTGACCTGCTGCCCCGCTGCTATCCCAGCCCTGGAATCCCTGCACACACCCCTCTGCCAACGCCCCTAAGTCCTGACCTGCCGCCCCGCTGCTATCCCAGCCCTGGGATCCCTGCACACACCCCTCTGCCAACACCCCTCAGTCCTGACCTGCCGCCCCGCTGCTATCCCAGCCCTGGAATCCCTGCACACACCCCTCTGACAACGTCCCTCAGTCCTGACCTGCTGCCCCGCTGCTATCCCAGCCCTGGGATCCCTGCACACACCCCTCTGCCAACAACCCTCCGTCCTGACCTGCCGCCCCACTGCGGTATCAGCCCTGGAATCCCTGCACACACCCCTCTACCAACGCCCCTCAGTCCTGACCTGCCGCCACGCTGCTATCCCAGCCCTGGGATCCCTGAACACACCCCTCTGCCAACGTCCTCCACTCCTGACATGCCACCCCGCTGCTATCCCAGCCCTGGGATCCCTGCACACACCCCTCTGCCAACGCCCCTCAGTCCTGATCTGCCGCCCTGCTGCTATCCCAGCCCTGGGATCCCTGCACACACCCCTCTGCCAACGCCCCTCAGTCCTGACCTCCCACCCCGCTGCTATCCCAGCCCTGGGATCCCTGCACACACCCCTCTGCCAACGCCCCTCAGTCCTGACCTCCCGCCCCGCTGCTATCCCAGCCCTGGGATCCCTGCACACACCCCTCTGCCAACGCCCCTCATTCCTGACCTGCCACGCCGCTGCTATCCCAGCCCTGGGATCCCTGCACACACCCCTCTGCCAACTCCCCTCAGTCTTGACCTGCCGCCCCGCTGCTATCCCAGCCCTGGGATCCCTGCACACACCCCTCTGCCAAGACACCTCAGTCTCATAGACTCATAGACTCATAGGTCAGAAGGGACCAATATGATCATCTAGTCTGACCTCCTGCACAAGGCAGGCCAAAGAACCCTACCCATCCACTTTTATACAACCCCTAATCCAGGACCGAGTTATTGAAATCCTCAAAACTGGTTTGAAGACCTCAAACTGCAGAGAATCCACCAGCAAGCGACCCATGCCCCACGCTGCAGAGGAAGGCGAAAAACCTCCAGGGCCCCTGCCAATCCGCCCTGGAGGAAAATTCCTTCCCGACTCCAAATATGGCGATCAGCTAAACCCTGAGCATGTGGGCAAGACTCACCAGCCAGCACCCAAGAAGGAATTCTCTGCAGTAACTCAGTTCCCATCCCATCCAACATCTCCCCGCAGACAATCAGCAGACTTATCTGGTGATAATCCAAGATCAATTGCCCAAATTAAACTATCCTATCATAACATCCCCTCCATATATCCATCAAGCTTAGTCTTGAAGCCAGATAAGTCTTTTGCCCCCACTACTTCCCTCGGAAGGCTGTTCCAAAACTTCACTCCCCTAATGGTTAGAAACCTTCGTCTAATTTTAAGTCTAAACTTCCTAATATCCAGTTTGTACCCATTCGTCCTCGTGCCTACATTAGAACTAAACTTAAATAATTCCTCTCCCTCCCTAACGTTAACGCCCCTGATATATTTATATAGAACAAGCATATCCCCCCACAGCCTTCTTTTGGCCAGGCTAAACAAGCCAAGCTCTTTGAGTCTCCTTTCATAAGGCAGGTTTTCCATTCCTCGGATCATCCTAGTAGCCCGTCTCTGGACCTGTTCCAGTTTGAATTCATCCTTCTTGAACATGGGACACCAGAACTGCACACAATATTCCAGATGGGGTCTTACCAGCGCCTTATATAACGGTACTAACACCTCCTTATCCCTGCTGGAAATACCTCGCCTAATGCATCCTAAAATCGCATTTGCTTTTTTAACAGCCGTATCACATTGGCGGCTCATAGTCATCCTGCTATCGACCAATACCCCAAGGTCCTTCTCCTCCTCCATCGCTTCCAACTGATGCGTCCCCAACGTATATCTAAAATTCTTATTATTAATCCTAAGTGCATGACTTTGCACTTTTCACTATTGTATTTCATCCTATTACTCTTACTCCAGTTTACAAGGTGGTCCAGATCTTCCTGAATAGTATCCCTGTCCTTCTCCGTGTTAGCAATACCCCCCAACTTTGTGTCATCCGCAAACTTTATTAGCACATTCCCGCTCTTTGTGCCAAGGTCAGTAATAAAAAGGTTAAATAAGATCGGTCCCAAAACTGATCCTTGAGGGACTCCACTAGTAACCTCCTTCCAGCCTGACAGTTCACCCTTCAATACGACCCACTGGAGTCTCCCCTTTAACCAGTTCCTTATCCACCTTACAACTTTCATATTCATTCCCATCTTTTCCAACTTGACTAACAGTTCCCCGTGCGGAACCGTGTCGAACGCCTTACTGAAATCGAGGTAAATTAGATCTACCGCATTTCCTTTATCTAAGTAATCCGTCACCTTCTCAAAGAAGGAGATCAGATTGGTTTGACACGATCTACCTTTAGTAAATCCATGTTGCAATTCGTCCCAATTACCATTGACCTCTATGTCCGTGACTAATTTCTCCCTTAAAATTTTTTCCAAGAACTTACATACTACAGACGTCAAGCTAACAGGCCTATAATTACCTGGATCACTTTTATTCCCCTTCTTAAAAATAGGGACAACGTTAGCAATCCTCCAGTCGTACGGCACAACCCCCGAGTTTATCGACTGCTTAAAAATTATCGCTAACGGGTTCGCAATTTCACGCGCCAGTTCCTTTAATATCCTCGGAGGGAGATTGTCTGGGCCCTCTGATTTTGTCCCATCAAGCTGTTCAAGTTTGGCCTCTACCTCAGTTGCGGTAATATCCACCTCCATATCCACATTCCCACTTATCATCCCTCCATCATCGCTAAACTCCTCACTAGTCTTATTAAAAGCTGAGGCAAAGTACTTATTTAGATGTTGGGCCATGCCTAGGTTGTCCTTTACCTCCATTCCATCCTCAGTGTATAGCGGCCCCACTTCTTCTTTCTTTGTTTTCTTCTTGTTTATGTGGCTGTAGAACCTTTTACTATTGGTTTTGATTCCCTTTGCAAGGTCCAGTTCAATGCGGCTTTTAGCCTTCCTCACTTTATCCCTACATGTTCTGACCTCACCAAGGTAGCTTCCCTTGCTAATCCCGCCTTTCTTCCACTCCCTGTAAGCTTTCTGCTTTCTCCTAATCCCCTCTCTGAGTTGCTTGCTCATCCAGCTTGGCCTACAACTCCTGCCCATGTTTTTTTTCCCCTTTCTTGGGATACAGGCTTCCGACAATTTCCGCAGCTGCGACTTAAAGTAATTCCAGGCCTCCTCCACATTTAAATCCGCAAGTTCTTCCGTCCAATCCACTTCCATAACTAATTTCCTTAACTCTTTAAAATTAGCCCTCGAGAAATCAAAAACCCTAATCCGAGATCTACATTTGTTTATCCTTCCATCTAGTTTGAACTGAATCAGCTCATGATCATTCGAACCAAGGTTATCCCCTACCACCATTTCTTCCACAAGGTCCTCACTGCTCATGAAAACCAAATCTAAAATGGCATCCCCTCTCGTAGATACTTCAACTACTTGATGAAGAAATCCATCTGCTATCACATCCAGAAAAATCTGACCCCTATTATTCTTGCAAACACTCGTCCTCCAGTCTATATCCGGGAAGTTGAAGTCTCCCATAATCACACATTTCCCCTTTGTGTTTACTTAATTAAAGACATTAAAGAGGTCTCTATCCATATCCAAATCAGATCCGGGCGGTCTATAGCACATCCCAAGCACTATCTCAGGGGAAGCTCTAGTTGCTTTTTTACCCAGTGTGATTTTTGCCCAGACAGACTCTGTCTTATCCATTCCATCACTTCTTATTTCATTACAGTTAATCTCATCATTGATGTACAAGGCTACTCCACCACCTTTGCCTTTCTTCCTGTCTTTTCTAAACAGCACATAGCCTTCAATACCTGTACTCCAGTCATGAGTACTATTCCACCAGGTTTCTGTTATCCCTATAATATCCGGTTTCACTTCCTGCACCAGTAGCTCCAGTTCCTCCATCTTGTTACCTAGGCTCCTCGCATTAGTGTACAGACATTTTAATTTTTGGCGTTTAGTGTCAATGACATTCTTTCCCCCATCGTGCACAGACCTTCTACCACCAGCATCACCCGTTAATCTGGTTTCTACTCCATTATTCCTCCTTGGATCAATTCTTTGGTCCGCAAGGGTATCCCCTCTCACGTTGTTTACTTCCCTCTCCAGGTTATATTCCGGCGTGGAGATCTCCTGAACATCTCCCAACCATCTCCCCCAACTTCCTAGTTTAAAGCTCTCTTGATGAGGTCGGCGAGCCTCCATCCTAGAATTCTATTTCCTTCCTTACTTAGATTAAGTCCATCCTGAGCGAACAGTTGTCTGTCCGTAACTGCTTCCCAATGACCGTACATCCCAAAGCCCTCCTTGTAACACCAATGCCTGAGCCATCTGTTGATCGCCATAATCTTGTCACTCCTTCGTCGCCCTGCCCTAGGAACCGGCAGAATCCCACTGAAGATCACCTGAGCCTCGATTTCTTTGAGTGTCTTCCCCAGTCTGGCATAATCCTCCTTGATACAGTCCAGCGAGTAACTAGCTGTATCATTTGTTCCCACATGAAGGACAATCAACGGATTCTTTCCCGCTCCCGCTAGGATCCTATTCAGCCTCAGGTCCACATCCTGTATCTTAGCCCCTGGCAGACAGCACACCCTTCTGTTCTCCCGATCAGGTCTAGTTACAGGCCTGTCTATTCTTCTCAGTAAAGAGTCTCCAATCATGTAGACTTGCCTTTTCCTGGCGACAGTGTGATTCTCCGGTCTATCCTCCACACCAGCTTGCCGCAAGTCCTCTCGATTTATATTCGCCCTTACAATCCTCCTAGGGCTCATACTTGGTGCTGCCTCCATTGACTCCTCCCCTCCTTCTGCAGGACTAGCTGCTCGTCTCTTTTTCCTTGCCCTCTCTCCTTCAGCAGCCTGCTGTGCTCCATCTTCATTTCCCAACTCAGCAAACCTGTTCCTGAGTTCTATTTCTCCATCGCTGGCCCGTCTTTTCCTCTGCCTGGTTCTCCGAGTCACATGCTTCCACCATCCACTTTCCTCACCCAGCAGCCCCTCCTCAGAGTACTTTGGTCCTACTTCTATCCGCTCGTCTGAGCTTATCCCCTGCGCCTCATCATGTCTGTGTTCCACCATCTGCTCAAACCCCCTTCTACACTCAGCCAGAGTTTCCACCTGCATCTCCAGTCCCCTTACATTTTCCTCCAGCAGCTCTATCAGGTGGCACTTCATGCAGACAAAACTCCTTTCAGGTGCCCCCTCCAGGACCATGTACATGCCACAGCTACCGCATCCGGTCATCCTCAGTGTCTCTCTGCCTGCTGCCTCTGCCTCAGTCATACTCTTCCACCTCTGTGCCTGGCAATCCACACCTCACACTGTTCCACAGGCCACCAACGAGCACTGGACCCCTGCCCCTTCCCTTGTCTGCCTTCCTGGTTTCTCTGCCTTGGTCTCCCCTGTGACCTCCCCCTGTGACCTCCCCCTGGAACTCCCCTGTTAGCAGCTCTGTTCGCTGGCTCCTGACCTGACCTGCCGCCCCGCTGCTATCCCAGCCCTGGGATCCCTGCACACACCCCTCTGCCAACACCCCTCAATCCTGACCTGCCGCCCACTGCGATATCAGCCCTGGAATCCCTGCACACACCCCTCTGCCAACACCCCTCAATCCTGACCTGCCGCCCCACTGCGATATCAGCCCTGGAATCCCTGCACACACCCCTCTGCCAACCCCCCTGAGTCCTGACCTGCCGCCCCGCTGCTATCCCAGCCCTGGGATCCCTTCACACACCCCTCTGCCAACACCCCTCAATCCTGACCTGCCGCCCCACTGCGATATCAGCCCTGGAATCCCTGCACATACCCCTCTGCCAACCCCCCTGAGTCCTGACCTGCCGCCCCGCTGCTATCCCAGCCCTGGGATCCCTTCACACACCCCTCTGCCAACACCCCTCAATCCTGACCTGCCGTCCCACTGCTATATCAGCCCTGGAATCCCTGCACACACCCCTCTGCCAACCCCCCTCAGTCCTGACCTACCGCCCCGCTGCTATCCCAGCCCTGGGATCCCTGCACACACCCCTCTGCCAACGTCCTCCACTCCTGACCTGCCGCCCCGCTGCTATCCCAGCCCTGGGATCCCTGCACACACCCCTCTGCCAACGCCCCTCAGTCCTGACCTCCCACCCCGCTGCTTTCCCAGCCCTGGGATCCCTGCACACACCCCTCTGCCAACACCCCTCAGTCCTGACCTGCTGCCCCGCTGCTATCCCAGCCCTGAGATCCCTGCACACACCCCTCTGCCAACGCCCCTCAGTCCTGACCTGCCGCCCCGCTGCTATCCCAGCCCTGGGATCCCTGCACACACCCCTCTGCCAACACCCCTCAGTCCTGACCTGCTGCCCCACTGCTATCCCAGTCCTGGGATCCCTGCACACACCCCTCTGCCAACGCCCCTCAGTCCTGACCTGCCGCCCCGCTGCTATACCAGCCCTGGGACCCCTGCACACACCCCTCTGCCAACACCCCTCAGTCCCGACCTGCCACCCCGCTGCTATCCCAGCTCTGGGATCCCTGCACAAACCCATCTGCCAACGCCCCTGAGTCCCGACCTGCTGCCCCACTGCTATCCCAGCCCTGGGATCCCTGCACACACCCCTCTACCAACACCCTCCACTCCTGACCTGCCCCCCCGCTGCTATCCCAGCTCTGGGATCCCTGCTCACACCCCTCTGCCAATGTCCTCCACTCCTGACCTGCCGCCCCGCTGCTATCCCAGCCCTGGGATCCCTGCACACACCCCTCTGCCAATGCCCCCCACTCCTGTCCTGCTGCCCTGCTGCTATCCCAGCCCTAGGATCCCGGCACACACCCCTCTGCCAACGCCCCTCAGTCCTGACCTGCCGTCCCGCTGCTATCCCAGCCCTGGGATCCCTGCGCGCACCCCTCTGCCAACACCCCTCAGTCCTGACCTGCTGCCCCACTGCTAGCCTAGCTCTGGAATCCCTGCACATAACCCTCTGCCAATGCCCCCCACTCCTGTCCTGCTGCCCCACTGCTATCCCATTCTGTTCTGCCCTTCCAGCCTTGGATTTCCTCCCTGCTCACATCTCTGCATCGTTCAGTGCTTTTGTGCTTCTGAATCTGCTCAGTAAGGACCGTGCAGAGCCCGCTTGGCGGACTGGCACTCTGCAGTGACAGCCGGGGCTTCGGCACAGGCACTTTGACAAACTGCATATCCAAACCCTGCCTTCTTGCCTAGCACGGCTGTTTTCCACTGAGCAGATGGAAATGCTCAGAAGCCTGCTCAGGATCAGGGCCCCATTGTGCTAGATTCTCTGCAGACATAGAGATAAAGTCCGTCCAGCCAGGCCAGGAACCCTCCCTTTGGAAAGTCACCTGGGCCTCACAGGTAGCCACGTGATGCCTATTGGTCATGCCTGGGGGCCTAACCCTGGTCCAGTGAGCGAAGCCCAGGGGCAAGGAGTGGTCATGCTGGAGCACAGTGGGTGGAGGAGAGAAAACCTGAGCCCAGGGGAGTCAGGCGGGCCCAGGCACGTACCCAGCAATGCCACCCACAGCTCCCCAGGCAGCCTGGGTCCGTGGGGCTCAGGGTAATGCACTGGTTTAACCCTTGCCGTGTCCAGCCAAGGCCAAAGTGCCTGAGCTCCTGACTCCAGCTGCTTACCCGCCAGTGCCGATGGCTGTGGGCACAGGGGGCTGCAGCAGCAGACGCCTTCAGGCCAGGAGCATCTGGGGCTCTTGGCACCGCCTGGCGAGAGGCTTCGGGGCCCAGACAAGGCTAGTGAAAACTTGGTGTGTTCCAGGGGCATCGACCTTCGAGGCCGGGGCTAGGGGCTGGAAGGATGTCAGTGTGGGCCAGCTGCAGTGGGCGAGGCAGAAAGCCAGCGAGGCCTTACTGCCTGGGGCAGACCACACCACCAACACCTCCACAGGTGAGGCCACCCACAGGGGAGCCCCTTGCCCATATGGAGCTGAGACTCCTACCCCCCCACCCTTCTACCAGTGAAAGCCCCCGCATGCCCATCACCCCACAGGGGAGATCTAACCACCCCCTAACCCGCCCTATGGGGAGACCCCCCTGCCCCTACACAGGTGAGACCCCCTGCAAGGGAGACCCCCCCCACCTCATCAGCCCACAAGGGAGACCTGCCTCCTCCCTGACCCTTCACAGGTGAGACCCCTGGCCCCTGGGGGCAGTGGGGGAGGGGAAGGGTGGCAGGTGGTGCCTGGGGGCACTGGGGGAGGAGAAGGGTGGCAGGTGGTGCCTTGGGGCACTGTGGGAGGGGAGGGGAAGAGGGTAGGCAGTGACTGGGGGCAGTGGGGGAGGGGAGGAGGACAGGTGGTGCTGGGGGTCAGTGGGGATGGGGTGACTATTCCTCCGCTGTGGCCTGTTTCCTGCCTAGGGAGTTACCTGGGTGTGGTGCTGGCTCCGGGCCAGGTGGTGTCGGTGGCCAGGGCTCGCACTCCTGTTCTGGGCCCCTCGGGCCTGGCCTGCTCCGTGGAGATGCACTATTGGCTGCACAGCGACCCCCAAGGTACCCGCACTCGCTGGGCCCCCCCCCGGGCTGCGCTTAGCTCTCCAGCGTGGGGGGAGGGTCCTATGTAGCGTCCCCCATAATATGCCCAGGTCGTAGCACTCTTGGTTGGGGGCGGGGGCTTAGGCACTGATTACCCGGGTGCTGCAGGGAGAGGGGCAGCCATGTTCTGCTTATTTGCCCCAGGGAAGAGGTTTCTTGGAGCCCCACCCGGAGCGTGGCCCCATCATCCCATCCCCATCCCCAGGCAGTGCAGACCCAGACTCCCTGCTGGACGTGACACCCCGAGCAGCATGGAGTCACCAGACGGGTCACTGCCGTGCTCCGGATCCCCCTGCCCGACACAGCAGCTGGTCCTGGGCCCTGCCATGCTGAGTGGGCTCCCAAGGATGCTGCCAGGCTGGCGGCTGGGGCCAGCGTCTCAGAGCCAGAGGCTGCCTCGCCATCCCCCTCTCCCTTTGCTAGGGTTCATTGCGCTCGGCATCGTGGATCATGCCCTGGGGACACACCGGCTGGCCTGGCAAACGCAAGGCAATGGCAGCACGGCGTGGAAGCACATCTCCATTCCGCTAGGGGAGAGAGCCAGACCCTTCCAGGTGAACGCACCCATCTCAGGCCTCGTGGGCACTCCAAGGGCACCCCCAGCACATGCAGCTTGGGCACCGCCTTCTGTCAGTGCTGCAGCCCCAAGAACAAAGCACTGAGCCGGGGTAACCTGGAGGTTAAATGGGGCGAGGGGACAGGCTGGTCAGGGGGCCAGGGATGGAACAGGAGCCCTTCATGTCTCAGTGCTGATTCCAAGCCAGCTGGGTGGCAGTGCCCAAACTCAGTCCCAGCCAATGGGGCCAATCTGAGACCATCTCCATCCTGGGGACACATAGGCAGGGGCTCAGCAATGATTGACTTCTTGCTGTCAGCTGCCAAGGGCTGAGCGGGCCCCAGAGACAGAGCTCCCGTCTCGCTCCCAGGGGAGGCCCCTGCACGGTGGGATAGGAGGAGGGGCCACACGGCACCTCTCACCTTTGTGCTGAATTTGCACAGACTTCAGGGCCCCGAGTGTCCAGAGGGGACTGTGGGGCCAGGATGGGGCGTGTGTGGAGCCATGGTGCTGACCAGGGCTGCTGTCCCCTCAGCTGGAGCTGACTGCCCTGGTGAAGCTGCGTGGCCCCGTGGTGCAGAGTGCTGCTGTGGACGATGTTGTGTTTGTGAACTGCGACCCCCGCTTTACCCCGCCAGACGCCTCGGGTACGTCTCTCCCCTGAGCACCGCAGGACCCCCCAGGGAAACGGGAATGGGACACTTGACCAACTTCTGCCAGCGGGGGGCCTGCTCTGCTGCTGGCCCAGGATGGGTGGACTCACCAGCCCTGACCCATTCATGCTCCAGGGCTTGGTTCCAGATGGTGCCAGGTGCAGGATTTGCTCTTTTCCAGTAGTTAGTTACTACCACCAGGTTAATAACAGGCTGTGGCCGGAGGTCTCTGCACTGCCACGGTATTGAATTTAGTGCACAGGGACTCCACCATCCTGGGCGCCGAGTTGAGGTGGGTGATGAAGGCTCATCCCAGAGCCAGTGATCTCCAACCCCTGCAGCCTCCCTTGTCCTTTTCCCAAGTTTGCTCCTCTCATCCCCTAGGGATTGCGGGGACAGCCCATGCCAGCAGGGCTGTCCTTGCAGAAGGCTGGGGACCACTGGTGTCAATGGGAGTTAGGCACCTAAATAAGTTTGAAGATCTAGACCCAGGCGTCTAGTCCCAGCACCAGAATCTCACCCTGTCAGATTCACATTCCTAGTGCCCATGCAGAGGCTGATGCTGAGAGCGTCTCCAGCACCACGTGAGCAGGAGAAGGACTGGGAACCCTGGATGCCCTTTCTTCTGATTATGCCCAAGTGACATTCCTTCCTGCAGCCACCACGTGCCGTCTGGGTTACTCCTCACCCTGCAGGGGCTGAGCCGGATTCCCCAGGCCTGCTAAGTGCTCGAGGCTCCCACCAAAGGCCACCAGGAGCCGGCAAGGACTGGAGCCTGCTCTTCTTCCACCCGGGCAGAGAGAAGGGCATGTAACCCACAAAGGGCTCCACCTCCTTCCATCTGGAGAGCTCAGAGCAAGGAGCTCACCCCAACTCCAGATGGAGAAACTGAAGCACGGGCACATTAAGTGACTTACCCAGGGTCACCCAGTGAAGCAACAGCAGAGCTGGCATAGAACTCAGGAGACCTGACTCCCAGTTCACTTGCTCTGACCACTCAACCTCACGCCCTTTCAGAGGAACCCAATTTCCTGCTCCTTTGATCTGGCCACTAGATCTAAGAGCTATTTGAAATTAGTAGGGGTGGGGGTGGACCATAGCAGCTGTAACGTGGCTCCGACGTGGGGCTGAGTCAGAAGTGAGCAGTTTGGTTGCAGGATGGTGGCCCTGGCCCCCGCCCCACTCTGACTTCGTTCACAACTTGGCCTTTTCTCTCTCTGCACAGAGCTGTCTTGCAACTTTGAGATGGGGCTCTGCGGCTGGTACCAGGATCAGAGCGATGACTTTGAGTGGGCGAGAGGCACAGGTCTGGGGCTGGGCTCTGACCACACCACTGGCACAGGTGGGTCCTGCTGGGGAGCCAGAGGGCTTGCCCCCAAAAATCCTTGGCTATGGGGTGGGTTGGAGCCCTCCTCCAGGGCCTACCCCGTGGAGCTGGTCTCAGAGCTGCATCCAGCGGTGGCTCTGGGATCCATTCCAAACTCAGCCCACTGAACGTGAGCTGAGGGCCAGGAACTTTAGAAGGCAAAGCTGGGCCCCTAGTTTTGGAGTGTGGGGGCAGGCCTGGGCCTGGACCCCAGGCTGGGCCGTGAGGCAAGGCAAGGGCTCTGGTAGGGAGCAAGCAGAGTTCTGCTGGGAGAGGCTGGGTTTGCTTCTGTCTGCTGCCTTTCCAGCCCACAGGGGTTGCCAATACACCTGGGCTGGAGTAATGGCTTGGCCAAGATCTGGGTGAGGCTGGTGTGGCGAGGCTTGGCCTGTGGCTGTAGCAAGCTGGGGCTGCGTGCAGGGAGGGCTGGGCGGGTGTCTGTAGATACCTGCCAGCCCTTGTTTCTGCTGCACCAGCTCTCACCGTGGGCTGTGTTTGCTTCTGAAAGGCTATTTCTTGTCCGTGGATCTCTCTGCCCAAAGTACCTGGGACCTGAGCGCGCGTCTCGTCACCTACCCCCAGGACCCTCCCAGCAGAGAGCAGTGCCTCTCGTTCTGGTACCGCCTGGATGGCCCTCAGAGTGGTAAGTCACTCCCTGTGAGAGGGAGGGATAGCTCAGTGGTTTGAGCATTGGCCTGCTAAACCCAGGATTGTGAGTTTAATCCTTGAGGGGGCTATACAGGGATTTGGGGCAAAAATCTGTCTGGGGATTGGTCCTGCTTTGAGCAGGGGGTTGGATTAGATGACCTCCTGAGGTCTCTTCCAACCCTGGGATTCTATGATAGGGCTTCCAAGGGCTGGGTTGGGCTGTGCCCATTCTGCATAGGGCAGGAGAAACAGATCCTTCCCCATCTCCTCCAGAAAGGTGCCAGTTGACATGCCCGGCATTGTGCATTCAACAGAGAGCGCCTCTGGCAAGGACGCATGAGACCAGGGTGAGGGGCGCGGGTGGGCCAAGGACTGGAGCTGCACTGCAGAGAGGGACATGTCCCTGCTATGTGGGTCACCCTGGTGCTCGCGCTTCCAGGAGTGAGGTCCCAGCTGTATGGGTCGCCCCAGTGCAGGCAGGGAGAGAGAGTGCCCCAGCACGAGGAGCCTCTCTCCCCGTATGGCTCCCTCCCATTCCTAGTGCCCCCAAAGAAGAACAGCCCCCAGCCCTGCTGTGACTCCCTCACTCGCTGGCCCGGGGTGGCTGTTTTACGGGAGCCCAGCACTTGGGAAGCAAGGCCAGCCTTAGCTCTCGAGAACCCCAGGTTCCAGTCCCAGCTGCTCAGCCCAGCCCTTCTGGGGCGATGAACTGAGTGCCAGGCAGTGGCACGTTTCTCTTTGGGGACGTAAAACCCTGGCTCCTGTCCCTTCTGCCAATGCAACTCCCTGGTCACTTTCCAGCAGAGGCTGTCCCTGCCTGCCAGCAGACACCCCCCAGAGCTGGCTGCAGGTCAGAGGGGAGAGGATTCCTGGCTGTCCGGCAGGTGCTCTAGGAATGCTCTGTGCCTGTCCCGACCTGCTGGTCGCCTGCCCATTCCCATGGGCTCCCTAACCTCCAGTTTCAACCCAGGCACGCTGAACCTAAAGATCCAGCATGATGGGGAGCCGGAGACAGTGCTCTGGACCCAAACGGGCTCTCGTGGCAGCACGTGGCACCTGGGATTCGCAACACTCAGTCGCCAGGCTCTCCAGAGATACCGGGTAAGGCCCCCCGAGACACTGCCTCCTCCCTCAGTGCTCAAGGCTCTGCAGTGGCACGTGGGCAGTCACTGCAGAGCCAGGGGTAGGACTCCGACCTTTCTGGCCCCAGTGCCATGCTGGGTCACCGCCAGCCCCTCCTGGACTGTGCCTGCCCTCATGTCTGTACAGCACCAGGCACACTGCTGGCACTCAGTAAGTGCTAACAGAAAGGCTGTGCCACACTCCTGAGCCTAGGGCACTGCCATGCAAGCTCCATAAGGCTTTGTGCTGCTCACCCAGCCACAGGGCGCCTGGGCTGCAGCCCCGGCAGCAGCTGCTTCGGGGGGTCACTGGGGCCCAGACCCTCAAGGGTATTTAGGTGTCTAACTTCACAGATTTCTGTGGCCATTGGGCTCCTCCCCAATACCTCTGAGGACCCTTTATCCTGTCACATGCAGGTGTGGTGCTGACATGGCGCCCTCCAGTGGTGAGCATAGGCAGAGGCGATGACAATGGGGGCCATGCTCAGTGCTGTGTGCCTCCCTCCTTGACAGCTGATCTTCGAGGCTCTTCGTGACGGGTACCTGGGGAACATGGCCCTGGACGATGTCACCGTGCGAGCTGGAGCCTGTGGTCCCCAGACGTCCTGCTCGTTCGAGGCCAATTCCTGTGGCTTCTCCTCCAGCTGGCAGTACACATGGGCACGGCAGAGCAACGCCACGGGCACTGCCACCGTTGGCCCTCCCACTGACCACACCATGGGGACAGCCCGAGGTAATGCAGCCCCTGTGCTCCTGCAGGGCTGTGGGGGCCCGTCTGCCTTCCTTGGGCCTGGCAAACAGCCACTGCACGCTGCTTGCAGCACAGGGCCCTGGCCAGCCACGAAGGTGCCATGAGGTGCCGGGGACTGATTGCAGAACACAGCTCTCCCACATGCCTATGGGCTGATTGTCAAGCCCATGGCTGCACCTGGCACATTGAGCTCTGCAGAAAAGCTGGTCCCCCCAGGGGAAACCATGTGAGTGGCTGGAATGCTGCAGCATGGAGGGTGCAGGGCAGGGCTGAGGACCAGGACACGGGACAGGAGGGGGATGGGTAAGCAGGGCGCTCCTGTGGCACTGCCAGGTGGGGCTGAGCCAGTCCATTTCCAGGGCACTCCACAGTGGCCATGCTGATCACCTGGGTTCATGGTTCCACTGAGCCAGTGCAAACCGCCAGGGTGCTGTGTTGTGGCTGGCAGGGACCAGCCACACCTCCCCGGCCTGAGGGCTGGGCTAAGGCAGGTCAGGCACTAGATTAAGGGTCTTCTAGGCTTTCGAAGAGGAGATGCGGGGGCTTGCTCGGTAGTTGGCACTGCAGGGAGAAGACAGGCCAGGACTGGAAGGAAAAGGGCAGTCCAGGGACCCAGGTGGTGCTGAGCATAGAAAGGGGCTGGAAGCAGGGCTGGGGGATGGGTGAAGAAGTCCCAAAGGGCAGAGGAAACGTTCTGTTTGGTGGGAATGTTTGAGTTTGGACTCTTGGTTTTCTCCCCCCCCGTCCACCCCGGGGTTATGTTTGTTGTAAGATTGCTGGAGGGCTAAGCCACAGCTCCACCCTAGACTGGTGCATGACAAGCTGAGGGCACACACCTTGGGAAGAGAAACTGAGGCAAGGAGTGCTGGCAGTGCCATGCTGGGCCAGCAGGGGGTGCGAGTAGTCATGCCACTGTGACAATCCCATTGTCTTGGACACTAGGAGGTGGCAGGTCAGGTAACAGGGAGAGCTCTGTCAGCCCGCATGATCTGTGCTGGTTCAGATGCACTGGAAGATGCAGTTATTCTCTGGCTTTTCCTTACGGTGGGCCTGCAGCTGGGTCCTTTCTCTGGTTGGTTGGAGGGCTGGCAGGGTCTGCCCAGGGCTGGTGTTGGGGGGGGGTGTCCATGATTGTGCCCCATGCCCAGGGGTCTGCCCTGGGCAGGTGCTGGGGGGTGGGCATCCATGGCTGTGCCCAGGGCTCTGACCAGGGCTGGTGTTGGGGTGTTACCCGCACACTCTAGGGCACCCACCTTTACCCAGTTCCTAGGGCTCAAGGCATAACCCAGTCGATTTAGGCACCCCCAGCCTTACCCAGTTCTTAGGGCTCAGGGCCGGTGGTGGATTTACTGTCAAACGAACCGTGCAGTGGCACGGGGCCCCCAACGACAGGGGCCCCAAAATGCAAGACAAATCTGACAAATGACTAAATTTAATAAGCATTGGAGGTTGTGAAGCGGTCCAGGCTTTCTGCATTCTGTGAACTTATTCTACAAACTGTGCTCTAAATGGGGGTTTTTGAAGTAGTCTAGCAAAGAATTTCGCTTTGCCATTTTTTTGCTGTCTCGGCAATAGCATAACAGCAACTAAGGGAAACTGTCATTTGCCAATCAAAGTCTGTCTGCTTGACCAATTATCCAATTGTACAAAAGCACCCTCCCCCGCACTTTGAAACAATGTCTGTGATTTGTCACTAGTATGTAATGGTTCAAAATCCTGTTTTCACAGAGCCTGATAAAAACGCGAGATTAATAGTGTTAAAGCTAATTGGGTGGTCCACGGCCCACCCAGCCCCACCTATGGCTAGGCCCCTGCTCTTTCAGACATTTTTAATCTACATAAAATCTAGGTCAGATTTTTATCAATAATGAAGTGACACTATGAGTCTGGCAGTCAAAATGCAAAAAAATGAAGGCGAGGCAAGAAGACGAAGCTAAGCAAAAAGACAGTTTGTCATCTTATTTTAAAAAGCCTGAAGTATTGAATAGTGGAAATTCATCAAAAGTATGGGCGAGGAAACATCTGAACTATCTGATCACTTGCCGAGTTGTGGGGATACCACAATGACTGCAAAAGTTGAACAAGTGAACTCTGAAGTGACAATGGAACTACAAAATATTGGTAATTTTGTTGAAGTAAGGGAAGAAATCTACCCTGAAGACATTGCATTATGGCCAAAATCTGTTGCACTGGATATGATAGACTATTTCTTAGTAAATAAACCAAAAAAATGTAGGTAATATGGAAAATTTGAGAAAAGAATATGAGGTTGCACAATGAAAGCAATTTAGAGGCCTTCATGAGTCCCATTTTCTGAGGCTGAAGAAAAATGAGAATTTGGTTGATTTTTTTGGAAACCACTGAGGCAGGCTACTGTTATGTTTGCACATTTTTCCCTGACCATAGTGAAGGAAAGCAAACATTTCTCAACAGGCACTCTAATTGGAGAAATGTTGCATGACATATTGCTGATCATGAAACTTCCAATGCTCATATTAATGCTATGTGTAAGTTTGTTCAAAGGTGTAAATTATCTGGAAGAATTGATTCTGTGTTATCAGCTCAGTTCGAAAAGGAGTGTTCTTGTTGGAGGAAAGTGCTGAGATGTGTTGTTGCCATGGTCAAACTGCTGTCTTCTTTGGGACTACCTCTAAGAAGACACGATGATACAAATTGGAGAAATGGTCTGAGGTAAACTGGATGAAGTTCAATAAAGACAAATGCAAAGTGCTCCACTTAGGAAGGAACACTCAGTTTCACATATAGAGAATGGGAAGAGACTGTCTAGGAAGGAGTATGGCAGAAAGGGATTTGGGGGGTTATAGTGGACCACAAGCTAAATATGAGTCAACAGTGTGATACTGTTGCAAAAAAAGCAAATGTGATTCTGGGATGCATTAACCGGTGTGTTGTGAGCAAGACACGAGAAGTCATTCTTCCGCTTTACTCTGCACTGATTAGGCCTCAACTGGAGTACTGTGTCCAGTTCTGGGCACTGCATTTCAAGAAAGAGGTGGAGAAATTGGAGAGGGTCCAGAGAAGAGCAACAAGAATGATTAAAGGTCTAGAGAACATGACCTACGAAGGAAGGCTGAAAGAATTGGGTTTGTTTAGTTTGGAAAAGAGAAGACTGAGAGGGGACATGATAGCAGTTTTCAGGTATCTAAAAGGGTGTCATAAGGAGGAGGGAGAAAACTTGTCCACCTTAGCCTCTAATGTTAGAACAAGAAGCAATGGGCTTAAACTGTAGCAAGGGAGGTTTAGGTTGGACATTAGGAAAAAGTTCCTAACTGTCAGGGTGGTTAAACACTGGAATAAATTGCCTAGGGAGGTTGTGGAATCTCCATCTCTGGAGATATTTAAGAGTAGGTTAGATAGATGTCTATCAGGGATGGTCTAGACAGTATTTGGTCCTGCCATGAGGGCAGGGGACTGGACTCGATGACCTCTCGAGGTCCCTTCCAGTCCTAGAGTCTATGAATCTATGAGTCATCATTGTCAAATCAAAAAGGTAATTTTTTAACTTGCCTTGAATATGTTAGTGAATTTGACGATTTCTCAAAGAACATTTGAAAAATGATCAGTATTATGACTCAGGGAAGACCAACTTTTTAATGCATCAAACCTATGATTAATTCATCACTGCAATGGCAGAGTGGCTCAGAAACCAATTCACTGATGAAGTAAAGAATGCCAAGTACTATTCCATAATAGTCAATTCAACACCAGATGCGAGTCATGTAGCCCAATTAACATTAATGTTAAGATATGTGACCGGCAATGGTGAAGTTGCAGAGTGTTTTTTTTGTTTTGTCCCACTAAAATCCCACACTTCTGAAAGTCTAGAGACAATTGTTTTGGAGGTCACTGCAAATCTAGGCTGGTACATCAAAAATTGTCCTGGGCTTTGATAAAGTTGCAAATATGGCAGGAAAATATTCAGGTCTACGGGCAAGACTGAAGGATGCAAGCCCTTCTGCTTTATTCATACCATGTTCCAGTCATTCCTTAAATTTAATCTGCAAAGCTGCAGCCGAATTTTGTGAGGGAGCTACACATTTTTTTGACTTTGTTCAAAATGTGTATGCCTTTTTTCCGGTTTCCACGCATCAGTGGAGTATGCTACAATCACGCTTGGAGCAAGCAAATGAGAAACATTTGACAGGGAAAAGAATTTGTGACACCCAGTGGTCTGCTTGTGCAGATGCTGTTTTGGCTTTGAAAATGAGCTATGATGATACAAAGAAAACCTTATTTGACATACCACATCAAATGCTGAAAAACCACGTGCGAAAACTGAAGCAAAATCCTTAGCAGGAAATCACTGCAAAAGGTTGATAACAATTGTTAACCTCAGTTAAAAGTTTTGTCATGGAAGTTCGAAATGAAACAGAAAACAGAAAATATATCTGATATATCTGATGAGAAGGGTAAAAAAAGCAGGAAGTTATTTTTTGATGAAACTAGAGACAATGAAATCAATTTAAAAGGGAAAGAGAAGGTTATCGTTGAGACCATCGATGTTATTTGTGACACACTAATAGTGTAATTGCAGAGTAGAGGTGAATCTCTAAAGAAAACTGTTGGTTTATTTTGCGTGTTTTTTGACAGAAGTATGGATGAAAATGCTAAAAGCCACTACAGTAAGAAATTAAGGGAATTTTTTTGATGATGAAATGAAACATTTCATTCATTTTATCGAAAATGGTGAGGGCTGTGCTTCGAGGTCACCAGCTGACTTGTATAGATTTGTATGTGATGGTTTGCAGGCAACCTTTCCAAATGTAGAAACCATTTTGAAAATATTTTTAACAATACCTGTCACAAATCCTGCTGATGAACGTACTTTCTCTGTATTGAAATAAGCTAAAAATTATTTGCAAAATATGATGAGTCAGGAACATATGACAAGGTCGGCAATATTGACAATTGAAAGTGCCTCTTTACAAAATATTCCTTACGATGACTTAATTGATGATTTTGTAAAGAAAAAGTGTAGAAAAAAAGCTATCTGAATATTTTTTTTTTCAGGTTGAATAAGTTTCTTCAGAGAAAGTTAACTTTTATTTTTCCATTCATGCATCATCTATACTTCTTATTTTTAAACATTGTTCATGTTAGTGTAATGCAAATACAAGCTTTCATCTAGACCAGAAGTTCTCAAACTGTGGTCTAAGAACTCCATTCAAGTGGACCAAGGAACAGTCATTAAGTTTTTTTTCATAAAGCGCTCTTATCCAAAGCACTTTACAATAGTTAGCTAATGGTACAAACAACATTTGGAAAGATCATTAAGTGGTCCACCGAGACCCACAGCAATTTTCAAGTGGTCTGTGAAAAAAAAAGTTAGACTACAAAAACAATCAAGGTACCTCACTTTATTTTCATTTATTTCCTATTACTTATAATATAGGAGGATAATGAAGACAAAAAGAATGAAAAATGGTGGGGAGATAAGAGAGAATGTTCTTTTTCTTGGCTGGATCCTGAGGGTCAGGCCCCGAAAATGAAGCTGCGCACAGGGCCCCACTAACTCTAAATCTGCCACGGCTCAGGGCATAGTCTTTTGTGGATTTGCGGGGTCTTTTACCAGTGAAAGAGCCTTACACAGTATTACCCTTAACCTCTGTTAACAGCTACCAAAACAGAACACACATGCTAAGCAGGCACTGCTCACCACTCTCAATAAGGCAGAGGAACTTTTCCTGCTGGACAGGCAGGATCAGGTCATCTGGGGACTCCAGCTTCTGCAGCTGTAATTAGCAGGGTGTTGAGGTCCAGCAGCTCTGATCTTGGCCTATGTCCTGGAGTTGGTTCCAGTCCAAAGAATTTCCTTTTGGACTCCAGTTTACATAGTTAAACTTGAGTCCTGCTTAGCTGTGCCTTAACCAACCATTTTACTAAAGTTTACAAAATAATTCTTTGACCACTCCTAACATATTATGACACAGTTCTTTACCCAATGATACCCTGCCATCTTAATTGATTTATACATTGCAAAATTAGTTATGACAGAAACAATCAAAGAACCAGACAGAGACCATTCAGATAAACAATAGATAAGTCTGGGTTTATGTCACTGAGGTGATGGAAGTGACCCTGCCTGACATTCTCTGCTTCAGCCCCAGGGACTGTGGGACTCTGGAGCTGGCAGCAAGTGGGGCCCTGGCAGGGTTCCAGTGACAGGCGACAGAGGGCCCCTTGCAAGGTTCCAGCAAGAGGTGACAGACTCTTGAGAGGACCCTCCTCGGACCTCGGGTGGGGGGATGGGGATGCCGCCTTTGAGCGGCTGGCGGTGTCCCATTTTCTCTTTGGGCAATACGGTCAAGGGGGAATCCCACAACGCCCAGCCACCAAGGTGGTCAGGGCTGGCTTTAGGCTGATTCGCCCCGATTCCCAGGAATCGGGCCCCACGCCTAAAAGGGCCCCATGCCTGGGCCCCATGCCTTAGGCGCCTTTCAATTAATTTTTTTACTCACCCAGCAGCAGTCCCCTCTGGGTCTTCAGCGGCATTTCAGCGGTGGGGGGCCTTCGGTGTCGCGGAAGACTCGGAGAGGACCCCCTGCTGCCAAAGTGCCGCCGAAGCCCCGGACCACCGCCGGGCATTCGAATCGGGCCCCGCAGTTAATAAAGCCGGCCCTGAAGGTGGTGGGGGAAACCATGGAGCTGCAGCAGCAAAAGTCACCGGCAGGTCACAGCTCCCATGGTGAATTTTTTTAGTGCCTGTGACCTGTCGGTGACTTTTACTAAAAATAACCATGACACAATCTTAGCCTTAATAATAGAGAAGTAGGGACCATAAAGGCAAAACAACAAAGAGGAGAGATTTCACGACCCACAATTGCAGCTAAATGTTTCCTTGTGGGACAGAATACCAGAAAACGATGTTTTCTTTAAATATCTTAAGAGATTCCTTGCTTATCTGGTGATGGTGGGTGCTATTAGGACAGGGGCCTTCTCAGCAGCCTGATATGACATTGTTTTAATGTAGTTTAGAGGGAACGTGAGGATGTGACTTTCTGCTTCTTGGCTCCTGGCTGCTGCTCTCCTAATATGGCTGCAGAAAAAGACCTCAGACCTTACCGGGGAGAGGGGTCCATGGCTGTACCCCATTCCCAGGGGTTGGGCTGGGGCTGGGAGGGATGAGGGGGCCCGTGTGCCCCTAGGTCTGACCGGGGCTGGTGCTGGAGGGTCCATGGCTGTGCCCTGTGCCCAGGAGTCTCAGTTCTGGGCCTGGAGTGATTAAGTGATTCTCTGTTAGGCTGTTGGATTTTGTTTTCCACAGGATATTACATGATTGTTGATACCAGCAAGGCCTTCCTGCCTCGTGGGCAAGCAGCCACTCTGAGCTCTGGGCAGTACAGGCCCCTGACTGGTCCGCAGTGCCTGGGCTTCTGGTACCAGCTGAGCCCCAGTGACCCAGGTGAGCCCGGAAGCCCCACCCCTTTGAGCCCCTCGGGATGGCAGGTGTAAAGATGCTGGGCAGTGGAGGGAGGGGCAAGAGGCATAGTGGAAGGCTGGTCTGTGGTTGAAGTCAGGCCTGGGAGTCAGGAGTCTTGGGTTCTGGTCTTGGCTGTGACACAGTAGGGAGCAGCGTGGATTGACCTGCAAATGTTGTTTAGTTTTACTGGGACTGTCTGCATGGGGGAATGGGAGAGCAGGGGGTGACTTTAGGTGAAGGACATACCTGAGCCTGTAACCTGAGCCAGGAAGGGGGGTGGGACGAGTGACACCTTTGCCTGGGAAACTGGACAAAGGGAAAAAAGAACAGGAGTCCTTGTGGCACCTTAGAGACTAACAAAAGGATTCCTGTTCTTTTTGTGGATACAGACTAACACAGCTGCCACTCTGAAATCTGGACAAAGGGAGAGGGGGAGAGCCTGCTGGAGGGGTTTTTGGTTTCAGTTTTGGGCTGGCTGGGAAGAGGCAGGAACCCCAAGTCTGGAGTCTAAGCTCCTTGCCCCCCAGAGGGACCTGGCTGAGGGGTCCTGGTTGCACCTATAAGCCCTGCTTGGGACTGCGTTCCTGTCATCTAATAAACCTTCTGTTTTACTGGCTGGCTGAGAGTCACAGTGAATCGCAGGAAGTGGGGGCTGCAGGGCCCTGACTCCCCCAGACTCCGTGACAGCCACACACTTGCTGGGTGAGCCATGGCCTTTCCTGGGGCTTGGTTCCCTCGCATCCCGACCCCCCCTCCGTGACCTCACAGGGAGTGTGAGTAGGAGTGTGGGAGCTTGGACCCAGGAACAAATCCCACTGCCTCCTACTTGTGCCCAGGGGCAAGCTCCCACGAACACTGCCAGTGCCTGGGCTTGGTGGTGCCACTGCTCCCTGCCCTCTGCTCCAGTGGGTGGCCCTCAGGAGATGTCACCTGTCTCTGGCTTTTGCTAGGTTCTCTGATGGTGTTTATGAAGGAGAAGGGGGTGCAGCGGAGGCTGTTCAGCGTGAGCTCAGCGCAGGGGGACGCTTGGCGCTATGGTAAAGTGACTGTCCAAGCGGCTGAGGACTGGCAGGTGAGACCTGGTCCCTGGCTGGTGCTCTGATGTGCTGGCAGTGCCTATAAATAACAGGGTGATCAGTCAGATCCCAGCCTGAGTCAGAGAGGCGCTCCAGAGCCCTGGCGCGCTAAGCCTGGAAGCCACTCTCCGAGCAGAGATGTGCTCTGAGGGTCTTCCCCAGCCCGGCTACTCCATGGGCAGCCATCCATGGGTGGAGGCTGGACTGGGCCTGCCAGAGCTGGTAAGGGGAAGGAAGGGCAAGTCCTTCACTGGAGCTGGGTTCTCATCTAGACTAGGTAGGTTTTCCACCACACACCTCCCCGTGGCCAGCAGGGGATTGGAAGGCTGCAGCAGACCTAGGCTAGTCCTGGGGCACCATGCTGTTGCTGCATGGCTGAGACCCATGGGGTCTATCAGGCTCTGGCCCAGCCTTCACAAAGAGATAAGGCAGACCAATGCCATGGGTGGGCCTGGCACCTCCCTTCCAGGCTGCATGAGTGTCCAGTCAGCTCTGGCTGGGCCTCCGGCCTGACCCTGTACCTGCTCCCTGCTCTCTTTGGCAGGCTGTGTTTGAGGTGGTGAGTGCTGGGGGTGAGCTCTCCTATGTCGCCCTTGATGATCTGCACCTGAAGGCCGGCAGCTGCCCAGAGCCAGGTACGGGGCTGGTAGTGCCCAGGGCCCACCGAAGCTGATGCTGGCCAGACACAGCTCTTCAGGGCCGGGCAGTCTGGTTGGGGACGGGGAGGGTGGCCCAGCAGCCTGAGCAGGGGGCAGTGAGGGGAGAGCTGGCTGAAGGGGATGGGTTCAGCTACATGGGAAAAGAGGGGCAGGGCAGGGGAGGGGGGATGGTGAGGTGAGGACTGAGGGGGGTGGTTGGCGCAAGGTGCCAGCCAGCACCGCGCAGAGTCTGGAACAGCCTGAGGTCCCTCTTTGGCGCCTGCTTGCAGAAGGTCTCTGGCTGGCTTCTCTCTGCAACTCCTACAGGACCACGGGGAGGGGGGGTGTACCCCAGGACAGGTCCTGGCCAGTTGTGTGTCAGTGTCAGAGTGGAAAGGCCAGGGGCGGCTGTGACACATGTACGCTGCTGTGCGTGGCAGGGTCAGACAGATGCTGGCCCCTACCAGTGATGAGCTGCCAAAATATTAACAACCGGTTCCCTCCCACTCACCCCACAAGGGGGTCGTGCTCCCCCCGGACTCCTGCCCCATCCAACCCCCCATATTCCTTGACAGCCCCCCCGGGACCCCTGCCTCATCCACCTCCTTTCCCTGTCCCCTGACTGCCCCCTGGTGCCCTATCCAACCCCTCCTCTCATTCCTGATGGATCCCTGCCCCATCCAACCACCCCTTCTCTGTCCCTTGACTGCCCCTGGAATCCCTACCCGACTGCCCCCCACTGCCCTAACCAACCCCTGCTCCTTCCTGACTGCCCCCCTGGGACCCTTGCTCCCATTCAATTCCCCTGTTCCTTGCATTCTGACCACCCCGACACTAATCCAGCCTCCCAACTCCCCTGCCCTCTATCCAACACCCCTCCCTGCCCCCTTACTGCGCTGCCTGGAGGTGGGGGCCGGGCTGGGGCTGCAGGCTGGAGCTGCTCAGCCAGAGCTGGGACCGGAGCTGCTTGGCCGGAGCCAGGGCGCCCGGCGGGCCTGGGCCGGGCCCAGAGGCCGGAGCTGGGGCACCCGGCTGGCCGGGACCGGGGCCGGGCTGGAGCCACGCCACTCGGCTGGCTGGGACTGGGGCCAAACACATGCTGGCTGGGGTCGGGGTCAGGCCCAGGCCGGAGCCGTGCCGCCCAGGGTCAGGGTCGGGGGCCAGGCCGCAGCCGTGCAGCGCCTGGAGCCCTTCTCGCGTCCCCGCCCCCCTGCCCCAGCTCACCTGCGGGAAGCCACTGCTTCCTTCTCACCCTCCCAGGCTTCCCGCGCAAACAGCAGATTCTCAGGGAGCCAGGGAGGGGGAGGAGAAGCCGGGGGAGCGTTCAGGGGAGGAGGCAGAGGCAGAGTGAGGTGAGCTGGGGCCAGGGGAAGGGCAGGGAGCTGCTGGAGCTTTTGTTAAATTTAAAAGCCCTTTTCAAACCAGTTGTCCCTCGCGGGACAACCGGTTCTAAACGGGCTTCTAAATTTAACAACTGGTTCCCGCGAACCAGTGGGAATTGGCTTCAGATCACCACTGGCCCCTACCAATCTGAACATGGCGGCCAAGGCGGGGTTGGGAACCTGCTGCTCTGCCCAGGTGCGGCAGGCTTGTATAATTTTTGGTGGTGCCCAGAACGGATCCAAGTCCCGCCCCCTCCCCAGCCTTGTAAGCCGATATATATTTTTTTAAATAATGTAAAAATGGACTAGAAACTGTAAGCGCTTAACAGTTTCCCTATATTGCACAATGTGTGGGGGGGATGAGGGCTCTGGGATGGAGCAGAGGGTTGGGGTGCAGGGGGATGAGGACTGTGGCTGGGGCTGGGGCTGAGGGATGTGAGAAGGGGCTCAGGGCTAGGGCAGAAGGTTGGGGTGTGGGGGGATGAGGGGTTGAGGGCTTTAGCTGGGGCTGAGGGGTTTGGGGTGTGGGAGGGGCTCAGGGCTAGGGCAGAGGAGGTGAGGGCTCTGGGTGGGGTGTGGGCTCTGGCGGGGGCTGAGAATGAGGGGTTTGGCGTGTGGGAGGGGCTCAGACCCTGCCCCGAACATTGGTGGAGCAGGACCCCGGGCCCTGAATTTTCTGGAGCGCGGGCACCACAGGTCCATATAACTCGCAGCCCCTGGCTCTGCCCCAGGCCAGTGGAAGGGGACAGTGACCAGCATTTGGCGACCGGCATTGCAGGTTCTCATCCCAACCCCACATCGCTCCATGCCTGGCATTGCCCACTCCCCTGTGGCACAAGCCAGACTGCCATTGTGCCGGCCTGAGGGAGCCGCCCCAGGTGCAGTGGCTCAGCTGACCCACCTTGCTAAACGCAGCAGTTCAGACAGCAGCTTCATTCGGCTTCTCCCACATCTCAGGACAGTCACATCAGCTACTGCCACTGGGGCCAGGGCTGGAAGCTGGGGGGCTCCAAGCTTCCTTCTGGGCACGAGGTGCTGGCGGGAGGCAGGGGAGCTCATGCAGTACCACATACAGATCGATGTAGCTGTACATTGAGGGGTTATAAAACCCCCTCTCGCTCCAGCATCTGGTGCTGGCCACTGCTAGAGACAGGCCCAGGATGGGGAGGCCAAAGGCCTTCCCAGCCTGGCAGTTCCAGTGTTCCCAGCACAGATTTACCCTGGGGCAAGGTGATGGCTGTCCCCTGCCGCTGTTTTCCTGTCTAGCAGCCCAGGCTCGTAGGGATGGGGCTGCCCCAGAGAGGTCTTGCCAAGGGCCTGATCCTGCACTCCTCCCACTGAGGATGCCCCGGTGGCACCATGAGCCGTGCTCCTGTAATTGGGCTGGGGGTCTCTTGCTGGCAGGTTCCTGTGACTTTGAGTCAGACACTTGTGGCTGGACCAGCCCCTCAGACCGCACCCTGGGCAGCTACGCCTGGGGCTGGAGGAGCGGGGCCAGCCTGGGCCCCAAGGTGGACCACACGCTGGGCACGACAGCAGGTGAGAGGCATTCTTGGCCAGGTAGAAGCAGAGATGGGGCTGCTGGGTGGAGGCATCCAGGGGGGGCCGGTGTCCTGACTGGCCTGGAGGGGGGTCGAAGGGACCCACACAGTGATGGGCAGGGCTGGGGAGCTGAGCAGGTAGCCCTCACCATGCAGCCTTCCTGGGAAGGGGTGGGCAGCAGAGAAGGGGGCTGGGGGACTCAGGGTTTGGGCAGGGAGGCTCCTCATTTCAGGACAGTGCCCAGCATGGCCAGGAGCCTCTAGAGGGGCTCATTGCTGAGGGCTGGGGTACTGCGCATGCTGCCGCACCCTGGAGGAGGGAGGCAGATCCGCTCCTCCGTCCTGGCCCGGCTCCGCCGAACTGGGGACTGAAGCCTCGTCCCTGGGGCTGGGTGGCAGAGATGCTGATTGGCTCAGGAACTGGTCTGGGGCTGCTGAGCTCTGCCCGGCGTGACTTGCAGCCCAGCACACCCAGGAGCCCTGATCTTGGCTGGGGGCCATGCTGCGGGGCTGGCACTGAGGTGTCCTGACTGTCTCACTGGCTGCAGGCAGTCCCCCTTTCTCTGCGGCTGGCAGTGGCATGCGGAGGCTGGCGGTGCTGGGAGTGATGGTGCAATGAGCAGGGCCGGCTCCGCACTGCTTCATTCTTCGGCGGCGGGTCCCTCCTTCCGAGAGGGACTGAGGGACCCGCCGCTGAATTGCTGCCGAAGACCCGGACGTGCCGCCCCTTCCCATTGGCTGCCTCAAGCACCCGCTTCCTGCGCTGGTGCCTGGAGCCGGCCCTGGCAATGAGTCACCCCAAAGACCAGCACTGACCCTGCAATAGCCCCAGCTCGGAGCTCAGTTTTTGGGCAGTGCCCAACCACCAGCCCTGACCCAGGGAGCCCATCAGGATCACAGGCAAGTGAGGAAATGGGGGTGACTGAGCCCCATGAGTTGGGGGGAGCAGAGACACACTTCTGGGACTCAGAGGGCCAGAGAGGCTAAGGGAAGGGGGCACCACCCCCATGGCACTCTGACCCAGGCTGGGGGGGCACCACCCCCATGGCGCTCTGACCCGGGCTGGGGGGGGCACCACCCCCATGGAGCTCTGACCCAGGCTGGGGGGGCTCCCCCCCCGGAACTCTGACCCACGCTGAGGAGGGGGCACCACCCCCAGGGCGCTCTGACCCAGGCTGGGGGAGCACCACCCCCATGGTGCTCTGACCCAGGCTGGAGGGGGCACCACCCCCATGGTGCTCTGACCCGGGCTGAGGGGGGGAACACCACCCCCATGGCGCTCTGACCCAGGCTGGGTGGGGGGGCACCACCCCCATGGTGCTCTGACCCGGGCTGAGGGGGGGAACACCACCCCCATGGCGCTCTGACCCAGGCTGGGTGGGGGGGCACCACCCCCATGGTGCTCTGACCCGGGCTGGGGGGGCACCACCCCCATGGTGCTCTGACCCGGGCTGCGGCGGGAGGTGGAGTGGGGGAGGTAATGAGCCCTTCTGTGGAGTCTGACTTCAGGTTTCTAGCTGGGAGGAACTGGGACCCACTGCAGGGAACATGGAGTGCAACACCTGCCGCCCGTGGGTACCTGGGCAGATCCGCCTGTCTGGGTCTGGCCAGGCTCCCAGCTGGCCAGGTCCCTTCACATGCTGTGTGCAGCTGGCAGCCCTGGACTCTGACACCCTGTTTCTGCCCAGCACCAGCCCGGCTCAGGAAGCAGCAGGGCACAACCTGCTCTTCTGCACCAACATGCCTCCGCCTGGCCCTGCCTGTGGACCCTTGGGGGTGAGGAGCCCTGTGGCTGCCTGCTGGGGAAGGGCGTGTCCTGGGAGTCCCCGCAACAGGCCGGTGAAGCAGAGCACTGCCTAGGACTCAACGCGAGGGGCTTGGGCAGGGTCAGATCAGGAGCCCTAGGCCACGGTGGGCAGAAGGAACAGGGAGATGAGGGGTGAGCAGACCCGACCTGGCCTGCAAAAGGAGGCTGGCACCTGCACTCCTGCTGATCTCCCCCACAGGTCACTACGTTTACTTTGATGCCAGCGTGCTGGGTCCCGGGGGGAATGCCGCCTGGTTGCTGAGCGAGCACCTGCCCGCCACCATGGGGGCCTGCCTCCGGTTCTGGTACCACATGGACTTCCCAGAGCACTTCTGTGAGTGACGCCTACTGCCACAGCCTGGGGCCTTCGCCCACATGGGGGGTGGACAAAGGGGCAGGGCTGGTGCGTGAGAGGCAAAGGGCTGGGGCCAGCTGTGGGCAGGGGATCCGCAGTCATTGTGCTACTCCAGCCGGGGAGAAGCAGAGCTCCCAACCTGGGGCTAAATCCTGGGCGAGAGGGAATTCTCTCAACAGGCTGATGAAGCCAAGAGCAACTTGTCAGCCAAGCTGAGGGCTGGCCGGGCTGTTCAGGGAGCCCTGGGGCACTAATTGTGGGGTGGCCTCACCCTGCCGGTAAGAGTAGCTGCACAAGGGCTTGGGAGGCTTGTGGGCAAGATGGTCGGCCTAAGCTGGTCTGCCTGGGCAGCGGGACTCGTCCCTGCCGGCTGCCTGGCCCAAGGGCTCCAGCCAGCCGAGCTGATGCCGCTGGGACTGGCAGCAGAGGGGGAGTGAGCTCACGGCCGGTGCAAGGATGTTTTGCGCCCTAGGCGAAACTTCCACCTTGCACCCTCCCCCCCCCGGGCCCTGCAGCAGCTCCCTGCCCCCGACCCCGCCCTGAGGTGCCCCCCCCGCAGCAGCTCCCCCCCTCCACCATGAGGCGCCCCCCTGTGGCAGCTCTCGCCCCCGCCCTGAGGCACCCACCCCTGCGGCAGCTCCCTCCCCCGGGGAGCCGTGCGGCAGCTCCCCACCCCAGCTCACCTCTGCTCCACCCCCTCCCTGAGCCCTGCAGCAGCTCCCCCCCTTCCACCCTGAGGCGCCCCCCGTGGAAGCCCTTCCCCTCCCTGAGGCACCCACCGCGGCAGCTCCCCACCCCAGCTCACCTCTGCTCCACCCCCTCCCCGAGCCCTGCGGCAGCTCTCCCACCCCCAACCTGAGGCACCTCCCCCGCAGCAGCTCCCCACCCCAGGGAGCCGTGCGGCAGCTCCCCACCCCAGGGAGCCGTGCGGCAGCTCCCCACCCCAGCTCACCTCTGCTCCACCCCCTCCCCGAGCCCTGCGGCAGATCCCCCACCCCCACCCTGAGGTCTCCCCCCCGTGACAGATCCCCTCCCCGACCCGGGGAGCCGTGCGGCAGCTCCCCACCCCAGCTCACCCCTGCTCTGCCTCCTTCCCGAGCACGCTGTCACTGCTCCACTTCTCCCACCTCCCAGGCTTGCGGCACCTAAGCTGATTGGCACCGCAAGCCTGGGAGGCGGGAGAAGTGAAGCGGCCACGGGTTGCTCGGGGAGGAGGTGGAGCAGGGGTGAGCTGGGGCGGGGAGTTCCCCTGCGTGCTGCCTCCCCCTTACTTGCTGCAGGTGCCCTCCCCATGCCCCCCTGCCCCAGCTCCCTCTGCCTAAATGCCGGCGGCAACCAAGCCAGCCGAAGATCCGGCCGCCGCGGTCACCGCTGATAACACCCCCTCAAATCCTAGTGCCCTAGGTGACCGCCTCGGTTGCCTAATAGGTTGCACTGGCCCTGGTGATGCTGCACAAGAAGTCAGGTGTAGGGGTTGGAGCTGGAAGCCAGGACTCATGGGTTCTAGTCCCAGCCCTGACACTGGCTGGCTGTGTAACCCTGGCAAGTCACTGCTCTCCCCATCCCTCAGTTTCCCTCTCTTGTTCTGGGGGGGGGTTGCTCAGGTTTACCCCCCAGTGTCTGAGCTGCTCTGGGCCCTGTGAGTGGTGGGGTTAGCCCAGGCAAAGGCTGAGCTCTGGGCTGCTTTCCCTGGGTGTCTGCATTGACCTTGGGCCCCGCTTCCATCTCTGGACCAGACAGCGGCGAGCTGAGGGTGAAGCTGTACAGCATGGCAGGGGAACTAACAGTCTGGTGCGCCCGAGGGCACCAGGGCCACGGCTGGCGGAACAGAACCATCTCTGTGCAGAACACTGTGGAGTTCCAGGTAATGGTTGGGGGCATGCCCAGAGCTGCCTGGAGAGCGTTGGCATGGCTCTGCCAGCAGATCTCCTGCCACAGCCCATGCAGCACTCCCACTGCTGGCAGCTGGTGGGTAGCAGAGATGCAGCCAGCAGGGAGCTGGAGCACTAGTAATGGAGGAGCCCACCTGCTGGCTCACCATGGGAGAATCAGGCAGGTTGAGTGCAGGGGGCATCCCTGGCCTGCAAGCGGGCGCTAAGCAGGGCAGGTGCAGGGCATCCCTGTTCTGCAAGCGGGCACCTGGCACTAGGGCGAGCTGAGTGGGGCAGGCGCAGGGGGTCCCTAGCCTGTGAGCAGGCACCCCACCACCAGCCTTTGCCTTTAGAAATGTGGGTAGTGCACTCTGAGCCCAGGCCCAGCCAATCCATGGGGGGAGTAAGAGCAAGTAACCACATTGTGAGACTTCCCTAGGGTGCAGCCTGGAACTGGGGTACCTCTGGGCCCCCTCTCACACTGTGAGGCTGTGACAAGTTGCAATCCTCTCCAGGACTTGCACTCACACAGCCACACACAAACAGGGACACGCCCAGCTGCAGTTACATGAAGGTTTCTCTTAGCCACTCATGAACTAACTCCAGGGAGGCTCCAGACAATCCCCTCCAGCTCCTCAGCCTGGGCCCTCAGAACTGTCCTGTCCTGCCCTGGTCAAAAGCCTGGCCAGTGTAAAGTTTATTACCCAGGCCACCCCTCCCTCAATGTGGAGATCATATGCACAGGCTTTTATTAACTGAGCTAAGATTTTTCATGCACTACACTCAAACCACACTGTTTTTAGGTAAAATATAAAGCAGCTTTATTAACTACAGAAATTGCTTATAAGTAATAGCATACAGACCAAAGTTGGTTATCTAAGAAATAAACAAAATCGCAATCTAAGTTCTATACACTGGACAGGATTTGGATTAAGCCATGTCTCACCCTGATAGTGCAAACAGTCCCCCCATCTTCCATACACAGGCTGGGCTTCCTTCTTGCCCGCCTGGGACCCCCTCCCCAGTTCAGTCCTTGGGAGGAGTGAGGCCAAAGGGTGATGTCATTTCCCCCTTTTATAGTTTCTTCCATGCAGAGGGAACTTCTTTGTTCCAAGTAAAGCTCCCAGTACAGTTTGTGGAAAACTACAGGCACAAGATGGAGTCCAGTATCATATGATCTAGTCACATGCCCTTGCATGCTTCAACAAGTCATGGCAGGGACCATGACCCATATTCTGTCTAGAAAGTCACAGGAAAGACCAGTTTCAGTGTAGCAGCCACGTTAGTCTGCATCCACAAAACGAACAGGAGTCCTTGTGCACCTTAGAGACTAATATTTATTTGAGCATAAGCTTTTGTGGGCTAAACCCCACTTCATTGGATGCATACTATCTGTTCCATTCTATGCATCCAGTGAAGTGGGCTGTAGCCCATGAAAGCTTAGGCTCAAATAAATGTGTTAGTCTCTAAGGTGCCACAAGGACTCTTGTGCTTTTTACAGGCAAGACCATTAGGTGAGGTTGCCCGTTGTGTTCACTGATGGGCTGTTACCTTGAATAGGTCATGCACAAGGTGCTGGCTAGACTAGATGTAAACTAACTTGCGGGAGTTACCCAGGAGCAGACACATGTGAGATACTATACAATGTTCATAACTCCAGATCCAAAGAGGGTGACCAGACAGCAAGTGTGAAAAATCAGGACAGGGGTTGGGGTAATAGGCACCTGTATAAGATAAAGCCCCAAAGGTCAGGACTGTCCCTATAAAATCGGGACATCTGGTCACCTAGATACAAAGGTGACACCTGCATACAAATAGGATAATCATACTCAGCAAACCGTAATTTTTCCATTGACACCTCCCATGACAGGTTTTGTAGAAGATGCATCATAATTACACCTTAATCCTCTCACTGTGGGGACTATGGAGCGCAATGTCACACACGTCTGTGCGTTTGTGAAGCAGGGGCCCTAGGGCTGGTGGATGCTGCCACTGCAGCTGGTTGGCAGCACCTGCTCAGGTGCCCCAGTGGAAATAGCCCAATGGAACCAACCTGCCCTGCCCCCCGAGCAGTTTGAGATCAGTTCCTTGCCAAGGCTGTTTGTCTTTAGCCTCTGGTCACAAGGTGCCATTGGCTTAGGGGGCAGTGGGCTCCCTCCACCCTGCAGTCAGGCCCCTGCTCCTCTCCTGGCTGGGTGCTGCCCCAGCATCCCTTCCTCTGGAGTGCCCTCCAGTGCGGGGGCTGAGCAGTGAAGCTGTTCTCCCATCCCCCTTCCCTGGGTGCTGTGCTGGAGCTCAGGCTGGATTCCCGCTCTCCCTGCAGATTGTCTTTGAAGTGGCCAATGGCATGTGGCCTGCTGGGGGAACCATTGCCTTGGACGATATCACGTACCATGCTGGAGAGGGCTGTGATGGCAACGGTTTGGGCCAGATGGAAGGTGAGGCCGATTCCAACCCAGTCAGAGGTCAGAGCAGCTGTGCCTTCAGCAAGGCACTACTGCCGAGCACCCCTATTCCCCACCCATCTGTGTGACCCATGGCACAGCCCCCATTGGACAGGGCAGGGTGGGGCGGGGAAACGAGTCACCTGACTGTACAGAGAATTAGAGGCAGAGTTGGGCATAGGACCCAGGAGTCCTGACTCCCTGCCCCTTTGCCTTCTGCTTGTACACTGGCCCGCCTGGAGCTCTCGCCCTGGCCCGCAGCGGTGGGCTGCTCTCTCCTGCTGCAGATTGTCCCCTTCCCGACACCGCTGGGGCAGGCCACATGGAGGCGGGGAGGAGAGGCTGAATACTCTTCTGGGCCTGCTGTGCCAATGGGGCTCCCTGGGCAGCAGGGAGGGGGAGACGCCCACTGGTGCTGGTCTTGGGGGTGAGCTGGGAAAGCAAGGCCAGCAGCCAGGGGAGAACGGGAAATAGTAGAGGAGGGCAGCCCCGGGCTGGAGCTAGTCCCTGCTCTCCCATGAGGGCCCCTCAGGAAGAGGAGGAGGCCTGTGAGTGAGGCCACTGAAGGGTTAACGCTTGCAGTGATAGTTACTGCGGCCTTTGGCCTCTCTACCCTTGTGCTCTCAGGAGAGCTGGCTGAGGCAGGCAGCTGGGGATGTTAGGTGGGTGGGGGAGATGCGTAGCATGGACCCCATGTTGCAGATTGATCCCCTGAAACCAGGTGCTGGGGCCTAGCTCACCTCACTGGTGGCGATGGTGCAGGGGCCTGGCCCAGCACAGCATCTTCCACTGTGCTCAGCACTCGCTTCTGCTTGCAGGTGGGAAACTTGCCAAAGGCGCTGTGGCAGCAGTCGTGATTGGCATTTTCCTGGCCACTGTCTTCCTGCTCCTACTAGCTTGGAGCATGTGCTGCTGGCTGAAGAGGAGGGTGGCAGCGGGCAGGATGCCAGAGGAGAGGGCCGCCAGCCAAGGCTTTGACAACATCACGTTTAGAGATGTAAGGAACTGCAGCTCACTGCCTGGGCTTGGGGCTGGGGTTAAGTGAAGGGCCACTAGAGGCTTTGCTTCTTTATCCAGCTGCTGCCTTTACAGCTTGAGCATCAGTCAGAGACGACTGACTAGGAGGGTGATGGGGAGGAGAGAGATGAATGACTGAGAACTGCCACTCTAAGTGCCCCCCCACCCCCCTGCCCAACAATGCCAGCTCCCATCGCATTACAGTTGCAGGTAATCTGACACCCGCCAGTTCTTTGGCCTTTTTCATCCCTGCAGGACTAGAAATTGCTCACGCTGTGAGTTCACTGTGCAGCTACCCCTGCCCCTGCCCCCCCCGACTCAGCAGTGAGGCTGCACCCAACCCTGCCCCAGCACAAGGACCAGACCTGCCCCAGAAACACCCCAGGGCCCTGCCCATCCCTGCCAGGTGCACCAGGTGTGGCCAGGCAGGCTCCAAGTGTGGAGGGGATTAGTGTGGGGCAAGCTGGGTTCAGGGGAGCTGGATTCACAGGTGCATGTTGAGGGGGGTTCCAGATGTCATGGTAATGGAACTCTGCAAGGGGGTCCAGGTGAAGGCAGTTGGGGCTCAGTGGAGGAGGTCTGGACTTGGGTGGGGGACAGAGCTCAGCAGGGGGGGGGGAATCTATGTGCAGCTGGTTGAGACTCGGGATCCAGGTGCAGGTAGCCTGTCAGGGTGGTCCAGGTGCAAGGGGAGTGGGGCTCGTCCGGGGCAGTTCTGGGTGCAGCTCGTCGGGAGGGTCTGGGGATGAGGGGGTTGATGCACAGGGGTGGGGCAGAGCAGATCCCTGTACAGGGATCCCTCCTCCTGCAGCTGAGGAGCAATGGAAGCAGTGGGGGTGAGGGGAGTTTTCAGAGCTTCCTACAGCCAAGGGAGAAATCTGGGGGTGGATCTGATGCCGCCCCAATGCCATGCAGGGAAAGTGGAAGTCCCCTCCTCCCCAGCCCAGCCAGGACTAGCACCTGAGCCCAGGGCAGCACAGAAGCCACCAACCAGGTCTTCTCCAGGCCCGCCCCCTGCCCTAGAGTGATTTACCTCTCTTATGGCTGCCCCAGGCACCCAACACATACTGCTGGGAAGGGCCGTATGACCACTCTTGTGGCTTCCCTTTGCTGCTGCAGCAGAAAGTCACTTTTGTGTAGGGAAGCTAAGAAATCTGCAGCAGACAAATTCTGTGCATGTGCAATGGTGCAGAATTTCCCCAGGAGTAAAGTTGAGCAGCTTATCAGCTTTGGCCCTATGCAGCAATACGGCAGCCAACAACAATGGTGGAAAGTTGCACAAGACCCCTCACTGCCTGCTGGCCGGATGGCAGCTGTGAACTCCTCAAACCCTCCTCTTTAGAACAGAGCAGGAGGTGGTAGTAGACACCACAACCATCAGTGCTGCTTGATGTCCTTCACCCCATGACTATTACATTTTCCTCCCCTTTGAGCTGGCTGGCAGGGAACAGTCATACACTTCATTAGATGGGGCCTAAGCTAATTACAAGCAATTCCTGCTCACCTTTAATTCCAGGACAGGGTCACTATAACTCCACTACCTGCGGATGAGGAAGCAGAACCAGACGTGAGCCTCTCATAATAGGCACCTACTTGTACTGTAGCTGCACATACAGAATGAAACATGGGTTCTGCAAGGCTTCACGCTCCTCCAGCAACATGGGCTCAACTTTCATTTCCAAGGCTACTCTTGAAACTGTTTTGCCTATTGACTACAATGGAAGCTTTCGTTGAGACGGACAAGGTCAGCTGGAAGGAGGAATACAAGCCCCTTTTTGAACTTAGAGTATGAACAGATCCTGTATAACAACTTCCTGAAGCACGTTCAAGTGCTGTCACATTCCTGCAGTTTCCCCATATAGTATTGCCCTTTCCATATGAAGATCTGTCCCCCTGATTTTATCTAAAATAAAATGAATCCTATAAACATCAGATTTCTGAAGAAGACTGTGTAACTGAGTCTGTGTTTCGGTCTGTTCCACACAATTGTCTGTAGTTACAGATCTTGGCTGAAGCACTGCTTCCAAATACAACGCAGCTAAGTGGGTATGGTACTTTTTGTTCTCTATTTTTCTATCTAAGACTAAGTATACTCCAGCTATTTAACAAATGACGTAGGGTATTGGTTAAGGCAGGGGTCGGCAACCGATGGCACACGAGCCAATTTGTAATGGCACGCGGCTGCCTGCTGGGACCCCACATGCCATTAAAAATCCTGCCGATGCGGCAAGCCGTGGGGTCCGCAGTCCCAGGCCGGAGCACTGGCCAAGCGCAGCAAGCTGCCGGCACCTCCCCCGCCTTCCCACAGAGCCCTGCCAGGGCACGCGCAGCGCTCTAGGGGCTGGGGCTGCGCGCTCCTGCGGGGCAGCGTTGGGCTCCGTGGAGAGGTAAAGATGCTCCCTGCTCATCCGGAGCCCTGCTGTTGCACGCACATCACTCTGAGGGGCGGGGCGGGGCTGCACGGTGGCGGCAGGGCTCCAGGTGAGCAGGGAGCCTCATGGTAAGGGGACCGGGGGGGGCAGTCAAGGGACAGGGAGCAGTGGGTTGGATTGGGAGTGGGTGGGATCCAGGAGGGGAGTGGTTAGGGGTGGGGGTCTCTGGAGGGAGCAGGGGGGGTTGGATGGGACATGGGAGTCCTGGGGTCTGTTTGGGGGGGTGGATAGGGGTCAGGGCAGTCAGAGGACAGGGAGCAAGGACGGGTCTCTGGACAGGGTGGTCAGGGGACAAGGACCTGGGGGGGTTGAATGAGTCAGGAGTTCTGGGGGGGGGGCTGTCAGGAGGCAGTGGTGTGGAGAGGGGTTGGGGCAGGCAGGGAGCGGGGGGGGGAAAGGGGTTGTATGGGTCCAGAGTTCTGGGGGTCCTGTCAGGGGATGGGGAGTGCTTAGATAGGCATGGGAGTCCAGGGGGTCTGTCTGGGTGTGGGGGGGGGTTGGATAAGGGTTGGGGAAGTCAGAGGACAGGTAGGGGGTAAGATCCTAGGGGGGCAGTCGGGGACAAGGGGCAGGGAGGCTTAGATAGGGGGTGGGGTCCCAAGAGGGGGTAGTCGGGACAAGGAGCAGTGGGGCATTGGAGGTTCGGTGGGGGACAGTCACCCAGCCCTCTGCCCTAAATCCTAACCCCACCCCCCGCCCCTAGTCCTCTGCCCTGAGCCCTGCACCCCCACACCTCCCTCAGGCCCCTGCCCTGAGCCCTGTACCTCCCCGCCCTGTGTTGACTCCTTCACCCCCCATGACCCCAGCCCTGACTCTGGCAACCCCCACACATACCTAGCCTCCCTACCCTGACACCTGCACCCTCTCACATGCCCCCAGCCCTCTGCCCTGACTCTTGCACCTTCCACATCCCCAGCCCCCCACATCCCATGCACCCCCACACATTCCCATTCCCACCCCCACCCTGAGCACCAAATGGAAGTCACATTCCCATCTGCATCCCTCACATCAAATGGGAGCTGCCCAGGTAAGTGCCCCACACCTGAACCTCCTGCCCCAACCCTGAGTCCCTTCCTTCATTCTAGCTCCTGGCCAAACCCTTCACCCCCAGCCCTGTGCTCAATGTACTCCCACGCTCATCTCAGTGCAGAGAGGAAGAGAATGGGCCAGAACCAGGGAGAAGGTAGGTACCCGCTGTATGGGGACAGGGCCGGGACCCCAGGCCGGCAGCGGGCTGAGCACATCCAGCAGCCGAGATCCCGGCTGGCAGGAGCCGGACGATGGAACCCCTGAGCCGCTCAGTCCACAGCCAGTCTGGGGTCCCTGTTGCTGGCAGCCTGCTGCCCATCTGGGGTTCTGGCTGCCAGACCCTTCCCAGCTGGGGTCCCAGCTGCAGGCCCCACTCAACCCACTGCCAGCCTAGGTGAACAGAACCCCAGACCAGCAGCAGGCTGAGCGGGTCAGTGGCATAAGATCAGCATTTTAATTTAATTGTAAATGAAGCTTCTTAAAGGTTTTCAAAATGTTGTTTATTTTCAATACAACACTAGTTTGTTATATTATATATAGACTTGTAGAGAGAAACCTTCTAAAAAACATTAAAATGTATGACCGGCACGCAAAACCTTAAATTAGAGTGAATAAATGAAGACTTGGCACACCACTTCTGAAAGGTTGCCAACCCCTAGGTTAAGGTATATCATGACATCTGGATTAAAGCTATTTCCTTGTTCTTCCAAAGGCATTTTCATAAAAATTTGTACTCCAAGCTCCTCACTTTTCTGTAAAACTCATTCACCAGCCTTCCACACTAGTGCTTGGTTTGAGCAGAAGGTAAGGAATTCTATTTTATACTCATAAAGGTCTAAATGTGTAGAATCTTGAATGTCTCCATTAAACTATTTTAACCCATAACTGAAGTGCTGCAGCATCCTGACCAGTGTACTGATAAGGAGTCTAAGCGCAAAATCCTTAGTGCTACTTGGCTGGAGAAACACAATCTGTCAGAAGACAGAAATTCTGAGACCAGTAGATCCAGAAGGCTTTCATAATTAGCCTCTGCATATAGCTTGAGCACAGCTGTAGCAATGTCTTCCTTGTAGCCATTTGCAACTTCAGTGCTGTGGCCTTCATTCAAATAACTCAGGAGAAATGGTTTGCACTTAGTCATCTTCTGCTGATCCCCTTAGGCCAGCTGGTTTAAATCAGCGTACTTGTAAAGAGGCTGATGAGACCATATGAATGAAGAGGAAGCAGGCAAAAGGATGGAGTAGAGAGAGTGATCAGCTCCCAGACATCAAGTCAGTCGCTTCTGAAGAGTTCTTTTGCTTCTAGGAACTGACGCTGTGCAAAGTGTATAAAACCTGTTTGCTGCAAGATTCGTTTGTACATTACCTAAAACTTCTCTTTTGGAATATTCATAGAAGATTGGGGTTGGAAGAAATCTCAGGAGGTCATCTAGTCCAACCCCCTGCTCAAAGCAGGACCAACCCCAACTAAATCATCCCAGTCACAGCTGTGTCAAATCACGCCTTAAAAATCTCCAAGGAAGACGATTCCACCACTTCCCTAGATAACCTATTCCAGTGCTTCACCACCCTAATGAAAAAGTTTTTCCTGCTATCCAACCTAGACCTCCCCCTACTGTAACTTGAGACCATTACTCCTTGTTCTGTCATCTGCCACCATTGAGAACAGCAGAGCTCCATCCCCCTTGGACCCCCCTTCAGGTAGTTAAAGGCTGCTATCAAATCCCCCCCCTCACTCTTCTCTTCTGTAGACTAAAGCCCAGTTCCCTCAGCCTCTCCTCATAAGTCATGTGCCCCAGCCCCCTAATTATTTTCCATTGCCCAGCTTTTCTAAATAGTCCTTAACCTGTTCTTTCACCACTGAGGGTTGCTCACCTCCTCCTCCCCATACTGTGCTGTCCATTGCAGCAGTCTGGGAGCTGATCTTGTCTGTGAAGACCGAGACAAAAAAAGGATTGAGTACTTCAGTTTTTTCCACCTCATCATCTATCATTAGGTCGCCTCCCCCATTCAGTAAGGGGCCCACACTTCCCCTGACCTTCTTGTTGCTAACATACCTGTAGAAACCCCTCGTTACCCTTCATATCCCTTACTAGCTGCAACTCTAATTGTGCTGCATGCTTGAGCAATATCTTTATACTCCTCCCTAGTCATCTGTCCAAGTTTCCACTTCTTGTGAGCTTCCTTTTTGTGTTTAAGCTCACTGAAGATTTCTGTTAAGCCAAGCTGGTCGCTTGCCATATTTGCTGTTCTTTCTGCACATTGAAATGGTTCCTGCACCCTCAATAAGGCTTCTTTAAAATACAGCCAGCTCTCTTGGCCTCCTTTCCCCTTCATGTTAACCTCACAGGGCATCCTGCCCATCAGTTCCCTGAGGAGTCAAAGTCTGCTTTTCTGAAGTCCAGGGTCCATATTCTGCTGCTCTACTTTCTTCCTTTTGTCAGGATCCTGAACTCGACCATCTCATGGTCACTGCTGCCCAGGCTGCCACCCACTTCTACTTCCCCTCCCAATTCTTCCCCATTTGTGAGCAGCAGGGCAAGAGGAGCACAGCCCCTAGTTGGTCCTCGAGCACTTGCACCAGGAAGTTGTCCCAAACACACTCCAAAAACTTCCTGGATTGTCTGTGCACTGCTGATATCAGAATGATTCAAGTCTCTCATGAGAGCCAGGGCCTGTAATCTGAAAGCTTGTTAGTCGTCCGAAGAAAGCCTCGTCTACTGCATCTTCCTGGTCTGGTGGTCTATAGCAGAGGTCCACCACGACATCAGCCTTGTTGCTCTCTCCTCTAAACTTAAACCAAAGACTCAACAGGCTTTTCTCCAGTTTCATACTGGAGCTCTGAGCAATCATACAGTGCAACTCATCCATCTTTTCTCTCCCGTTGTCTATCCTGAAGTTTATACTCATCCATGACAGTGTTCCAGTCATGTGAGTTACCCCACCAAGTCTCTGTTATTCCCAATCACATCATAGTTCCTTGACTGTGCCAGGACTTCCAAATTCTTACTGCTTGTTTCCCAGGCATCTTGCATTCATGTACAAGCACCTAAAATAACTAGCCGATTGCCCTACTTTCCCAGTAGGGATCAGGAGGCCTCCCCTGTTGTACCTTCCTCCTTCTGTTTCCTCCAGTATCCCACTTCCCCTCTTACCTCAGGGCTTAGGTCACCATGCCCCGGTGAACCTAGTTTAAAGCCCTCCTCACTAGGTTAGCCAGCCTGCCTGTGAAGATGCTCTTCCCTCTCTTTGTTAGGTGGATCCCATCTCCTCCTAGCAATCCTTCTTTCTGGAACATCATCCCATGGTCGAAGAATGCAAAGCCCTCTCTCCGACAACAACTGTGTAACCAGGCATTTACCTCCACAATTCGATGGTCCATTCCGGGGTCTTTTCCTTCAATAGGGAGGATGGACGAGAACACGACTTGCATCTCAAACTCCTTTATCCTTCTTCCCAGAGCCACACAGTCTGCAGTGACCCACTCAAGGTCATTCTTGACGGTATCATTGGTGCCCATGTGGAGAAGTAGGAAGGGGTAGCGATCTGAGGGCTTGATCAGTCTCGGCAGACACTCCATCACATCCTGAATTCTAGCTCCAGGCAAGCAGCATGTCTTGAGTTTCCCGGTCTGGTCGGCATATGGATGACTCCGTTCTCTTTAGGGGGGACTACCACCACCCATCTCCTCCTCTTGGGAGTGGTGGTCATGGAACCCCATCCCTAGGACAATGCATCCCATGCTTCCAGTCAATGGGGTCTCCCTTCCGATCCCTTCCCCTCAGATGAGTCTTCCAAACCATTCTCCACCATAATACCTGTGCAGAGAGCCTGAAAACGGTTTCTTACCTCTATCTGCTTTCGAGGTAAATGGGTTCTCCTCTTTCTTCTTCTGGAGGTCACATGCTGCCAATTTTCTTCCCTGTTCTGCACTGCACCCTCTGATTCTTTAGCTTGCTGTACCAAACGCTGTCTTCTATCCAGAAAATCTCCATTTTCTCTGATGCAACACAGGGTTGATACTTGGGTCTCTAGCCCTTTAATTTTCTCTTCCAATATGGAGACCAGCTTGCACTTTGTGCACATGAAGTCGCGTCTATCCTCCGGGAGAAAGACAAACATGGCACATCCTGTGCAGGTCACAACAGCTGATCGCTCACTATCCCATAATGTCTTCCTTCTAAGAGCCTCTTCAGTGTTGTATTTACTGCTCACAGAAGCCTGAAAAAAACACAAAAAAACTCTGTGGGAACTCCCCCAAAGCAAACTCCTAGGCAAACTCCCTCTATTATCTGTCCTCTGTTGGCTGTTCGCTTGGTTCACAACTGGCTGCTTTTTTATATGTTCCTTCGGGCTCCCTTTACTAAGATTAGGATTTCTTCCACTCTGACGGGTTAGAAGATCTTGAATCTGCCTTTCCAAAGGTAATGGCACCAAGATGTACACACCTTTACTGGTAGCTATAATTACCTTCGCTTCAAAGTCTTGTAGGATGTGGCCTTCCTTAAAAGGTAGGGTCTGTTTTCCTTGTTGATCCAGCATACTATGCACTGTAATAAACTTCATCTAGAGCAACTCCATAAGGAAAACACAGAGCTGCTCCAATCAGTCTCTGACCAGTGCACAGGAGCACATGCCATCCTGTGACGAGTCCACTGCCCTGTCCCAATAAAGTGCAGAGAGGCCTCTAGTTATGCAGCACCCGTGGCTTTATTTATACACACAGTTCTCCCACCACCAGTGTTGAGCTATGTACAAGGCATGCAGGGTTAGTTCCCTTTTCCTGCAGTCAGCCCACAGCTAGGAGACTGACCTTTCCCTTGGCTGGCTTTTCTGCTGGCTCCCAGCCCTTATAACTGCTGACTTGTCAGACCTGCAGGTGGAGCCAATCCGCAGGCCAGGCATCAGGTCTGTTTCACCAGCCCCAACCTATTTCTCTTGATTGGAGCTGGCTGAGCAGCGGTAATTAGGTGCTTTTGCACCAGCACCCTGCTACACATCCACATTTGCAAACATACCTAACAGGTCCAGCCAGCAGAAACTTCTGTCTGCCTATCCTTTTCACAACTGGCCATTTCTCATCACTGCATGGTGACAGCATTATAATTCAATATGATATATTGTGTAGTGAATGCAAGGCATAAGTAATGACCATCTACCAAGGCACAGGATTACTCCATAATGAACACTTCCTTCACTATCTGGACTCTATCCTCATACACCAAGAACATCTGGATGGTCTGCCGTTTCACTAAAATAATGCAATCTTCTACACAAAAAGGGTCCCCACTCATAGGGTTTTCATTTAATGTGAATGTCACAACTCCCTTGATTCTAGCTCCAGTGGGGATAGGTTCCAGGTTCATCATGTTAACTAACATTACTGGGTTGTCACAAAGCACCAGTAGCTGTTGAGTGCTGAAGCTGATTTCAGCTCACTGACCGCTTTCTTGAAGCCCAAGTGTTTATGCAGTTGTCTGGTGGCAGCAAAAGTTATTTTTTCAGCTGATGATATCCTCTCTTCTACTAGGAAGTGAAAGACAAAACAGTCATTGATTCCAATATAGATGTTTTCCTCCACTGCACTCAATACATTGAACATCAATTTGAGCTTTGTCTCCCATTAGCATCTCCTGCTCAACAGCAGGAATGAGCCTAAAAGGCCTTCACGCTCATTGTGTCTTCTGGATGATCTGTGGGGCTGCCAGGGCCGGGACCGCTGGCTCCGATCCAGGACTGGTTGGTGTCTGGCAAATACCAGATCAGACACAAACAGGAATTATGTATTCAAATTAAATAAGACACAGCTACAGGGAAGAAGCTGAAGCTCGTGACTGTCAGGGGTCGGCTTGACAAGGTTTTTATAATTTTAAGGGATATAATTTTAAGCCTTTTGTATCTCTTTTTAACGTTCACTTGGGGAAAACGGAGGGGGAGGGAATGATTCTTAATGACAGAAGTTGAAACTCAAAGAGTTAAGATTTTGCAACCATTAAAACAAACTGTCAACATCATGCACCACTATATATAAAGATCCTTAAACTAAGTTCTCAAGCAGCATTTTTCTGTCACTTTTCATTACTGATGGAAATGGTCATTTTGGGAGGGTAAGGTGTAAGTGCCATGTAATGATAAATCTAATCCTCCCAAGCCTAGTCATGGGTATCTGCATCAAAGCAGCTGTGAGCACCTAAGAATTACTTCCCCTCCAAGAAGCAGGGTAGAAATGGCCCTGTTATGTAGCAATCTAGTACTTTATTCTACAATAAGTGCAGCTATGTATCAAACCAATTTCTCCCTTTACAGTCTCAGAAGCTATTTGACTAAAATCCTAATCTGACTCTTTATTAATCTCTTAAACACTATACAACCTTCAGTATGTCAAAGTTATCTTCAAATAAAAAGAAGTGAGTGTGCTGATTACTAGAAGCTCCTTAGGTCCAAAGACTGGCCCCCAAAGGGGATAGTACATCAACTGAACTTAGAGATAGATGGTGCAATAGCTACAGCCATTGCCTTGGATTCAAGTCCAAGCTCTGCCAGTTTGTGTATGACCTTGGGCAAACCAGTTACTGTATCTCACCATCCCCTTTTCCCTCCATCAAAGGCATGCTGAGGAGAAGTCAGGGTGAAGGGGCCATGTGCCTGAAATGGTTGCATTGCATTAGTATTCAGAGCATGAGCTAAACTCCCCATGTGCACTGGGCTCCAGGGAACAGCAGAGACAATGAAGAATGGGGTCATTTCAGAGTCCTACTGAGGAACATGAAGGGGAGATCAAAGCCCTCAGTTTCTCACACGGCTAACAAACAGCTTTTGAAGATCAGGTGGCTCAAGCCCTACTTTCTTATTGTACAGGAATTATTCTTGTTCAGCCTGTTTTCCCACTACCCACAGCGGTATTTGTGGACACTGAAGTACAGCATCATTTTAGCTAATAGGAAGCCTGCAGTCTGAACCACAGAATATAGTCTAGAGCTGCTAGCCAACTGGTTCTGCCTCTGTACAAGTACAAGCACATGTTGTGCAAGTCTAGCTTCTTCAGAAGCATCATTCTGAAAACTTGGTTGAAGGGAAGTGTTACATTTCAGCAGAGAAATGTGCAGATTTCATCAGTGTCTCTCTTGCAGTACAATATAGAGGTCATAAGATGCAGTGCTGACCTTACTCAGGCCATGACACTAAGTTACACTGAGCTGTCATCTCTAGCATGAGCCCTGGCAAGCTCAGAATATTTGCACCCATTTTGGTTAAAGGAAGTTTGTCCAGTTCCATTGGGAACTACTGGCTTGGTACAAAAGAGAACGGTGCTGGGTAGAAGTACTTATGTTTGACTAGCTGGAAGTTTCCTGGTGTAGTCTAAGTCACCTTCTTTGCGATGACCCTGCTCTTTGAACCTACCTCCACTGCACTAGAGCCACAGTCAACACCATGACTTGTTTCAGATGGTTCAAGGCTGCTGACCCAAGCCAGACAGAAGAACATGTCACTTCACTGCTTCTGGAAACATCTGACGCCTCCTGTGCTCTCTCTGACTTTAGAGCTTCATGACGTCCTCAGTGCTCTATGCATGTTCCATTATGTGTAGTCCTACACTCTAAACAGGTGCTGGGGCGGTGAGCCATCTCCAACAGACAGACCGACAAAATGATCACACCAGCTAACTGAAGGGTAACAAACTTTATTATACATCTCTTTAAAACAGGCTGGAAGGAACAAACAAATGTCATTCCAATATAGTGCCCCAAACCAACCCCTTTTCAATATGGGCTCTAACCAACCCCCACCTCTCCCAAATACTTACAACCCACCCTCCCTTAAAATTGCTCCAATTAAATTATCTTACTTCAGATCACCCAACTGTCTGATCAATAGCTAGTTCTGAACACCAAGACACACTTTTATGGCAAAATCAGATGCATTATTTATTGGGTTTAGTTTCTTAATCTCCAGAAAGGAGAAAGGAAAACACAGAAATCAGGAAAATCACTTAAGTTTGCCTTTTTTCAGCAGGTAGAAATTCTGCAGGCCCCCATCCCCCCCAAGCAAGTCTGAAACCTCCTTGTTCTGCTTGGCAATATGAAGAGAGATTCTGGTGGTTAAAGAGCACCAGCCAGATGAGATCAGTCTGAACAAACTGATTTCGAGGCTTTGTTTTCATTTCCCTTTTGGGCCAGCCTCAAGTGGTTTTCCAATATCCCTTCCACGTAGCTTAAGGCCTAGAATGACACACAAAGGAGACAACTTTCAGCAGTTTGACTTGAGTCCTCCCAACATACTTTTCACCATGAATCCCCAAACAGCTCAACAAATGAACTAAGGTGGTTGGAGTGAGGGAAGGGAGAAATCATCCATTGCAAGACAGGACAAGTACACTAGAGGGAGATTTATTTAAGAAAAAAAATCAGGCTTTATACATAACTGAAAAGAAATTGTAACAGGTAATTAGAAAAATTGATCCTTGCTCAGGTAATTTATAGGACATTAGCAGTCACTTCCTGAAGAATACACGGGGGGAGAGGGGAGGAAGAGAATCACTAGTCCGAGAAACATCACTCTACTGACTAAGCATCATTGCAAAAGCCATCTGAGATGGTCTTAGCAGCAGATATGCTAGTCCATTACAAATATCTAAAAATTAAGGCTTTGTATAACTAGAAAGCTGGGCACTCCTCCCACCCCCAATGTATTCACATAACCCTTGTTTACTTGCCAAACACATGACTTTGGATTTACATAAGGCCTTCAGATGTCTGTCTGATAGTGCTATTTTTGGATGGCACAGAGCAAGTCCAAGACACTGAAACAATGTGAGTTTTTAATGCCTGCAGAGGGCTGAAAGCTTCCGAGTTCCCGCTTCTGAATCAGCAGAAACAATCTTAATGTTAGGATGCAACGTGAACCCCATAGGTCAGTGGTCTCCAACCTTTTTATGCCCAAGATCATTTTTTGAATTTAAGGGCTACCCAGGATCCACCCTGCCCCTTCCCCAAGGCCCCGCCCCCTCCTCCATCCCCCCCTGTCTGCCTCTCACTCTCCCCCACCTTCACTCACTTTCATTAGGCTTGAGTAGGTGTTCGGGAGGGGGCTCAGGCTCTGGGCTGGGGCCGAAGTGTTCGCAGTACGGGAGGGGGCTCTGGGCTGAGCTGAGGCAGGAGGGGGTGAGGGGTGCAAGCTCTGGGAGGGGTCAGGGCTAGGGTAGTGTTGAGGTGCAGGACTGGGTACAGCGTGGTGGCTCTGGGAGAGAGGTCAGGGCTGGGGTTCGAGGTGCAGGAGGGGGTTCAGTGTTGGGGTGCGGCCTCCCACCAAACAGCACTTACCTCCAGCAGCTCCCGGTTGGTGGTGTAGCAGGGTTACAGCTAAGGCAGGCTCCCTGCCTACCCTGCCTCCCCCAGAAGCAGCCAATGTGCCCCTGGGGAGAGGCGGGGGGCACATGGCTCTGCATGCTGCCCCTCTCTGCAAGCACTTCCCCCACAGCTCCCATTGGCCACAGTTCCCCATTCCAATGGGCGCTGCGGGGGCAGTGCCTGCAGGCAGGAGCAGCACACAGCGTGAGACTCCTGCTCCCCCCCACCCCAGGGTTGCACTGGCCACTTCTGGGAGCAGCGTGGGGCCAGGGAAGGCACAGAGCCTGCCTTAGCAGCAGCGCTGCTACAACACTAGAGATTGCAATCGACCAAGAGATCCTCTAGGATCAACCTGTCAATCACGACTGATCAGTTGGTGACCACTACCACAGGTGAACCCATGAAACAGCACTGACTTCAAGCCCCCAAGTATCCTACCGGCGGAGCAACACATGCTGCTGCCCTAGAGAATGCTGGGTGCAATGGAAAGAAGTTAAGTGTAGATGTTCATCGACAGCAGCATCATCCTCCACCCCCCCCCCCCCCACTGAAGCGGTTTTAGATGCTACTATGCATCTAACACTCACCGATGGCTCTTTCGATCTTGCCCAGAACTTGGTTGTTGGGGATTGCTCTTCCGCATTCGTAGTCAGCAATAACTTGTGGTTTTTCATTGATTTTCTAAAAAGAAGATGTGCTTTAAACACATCAGTTTAACAAACAGTGAACATTCAGAAACACAAACCCAAGACATCCCATATTACATGAGTGGCTGCATCTTCCCAGAAGTACACCAGGCTTGCAAGAGTGAATTCTGCCTATCATTGGTTTCTTCTGTCTGGGTGCTACCATGCTGATAACAGTTGTATTGTAAAAAGGTCTGCCTCACTCTCAAGAAATTGGAGAGTATCCACAAGCTACTGCAGTCCAGCAGCATGGCAGATACTTCTGTTTGAAAGCTCAGATACAGATAGGTTTTCAACACCTCCGCCAGAAATTACTATGCTAGGGCTAAGTCAGTTAGAGAGAAAGCTAACTCCAGCCCACAACATAGCTCGCAGTTCTTAAAGAGTGTTCACAGGTTCCAGACAGAGGTCCCTGGTCCACCACCTGAGCTGCTAGTTAACTGCAAAGTTTTGTGGTGTTATATTAACCCTTGATGATACCAGCTCACCATTTACCAGTCAGGAGGCTAACTTGACACCATTTACAACCCAGCTCCCTCACATACACAGAGTCTGGCTGAGGAAAAGCAGGAGTAGAGACCAAACGATACTGATAAGCACTTACCGTGGCCAAATCCTTTTGTGTCAGGCCCTTGCTCTGTCGGCCCTGCTGGATTACTTTGCCCACCTCAAGGGGGACTCTGTCATGGTGCAGCTCCTCCGTTTCCCGATCCAGCTTAGCTGTGTTCTTAGTGATCGAATGCTGCTTGTTTTGGCCTGCGGCCCCTAGCATTTAAACAAAATCAAGAAGAGGCAGGTGTCAAAACCGTACTAGGACAAACAAGCACTTTGATGAAAGTCAGTCAACTTCCCTAAGCTTTGTAGAGTTTTCAGCATTCATCACTCCACCCATTCAAGTCACCATTAACTTGAGCCAGGTCCCTGTGCACTCCACTGATGTAGAAGTTACCCCAGAATCACTCTTCAGAACCTAAGCTTTTAATTTAAAAAAACAGAAAAACAATCACTGATGATTGCAAAGAAAACCTTTCAAACAAAACTCAAGGGTAACGGAGGCAACGTTGCCTGCAGACTGCCTGAAATAAGACCTGAGACAGGGGTTAACTACTTTATTCATTTTAATTGGCTGGTCTAAAACCTAATGACAACAATCTAAACTACGCTGCTGGCCATTTTACCAGAAGCCCTGTTAATGTTTCATCCTGCAACCCCCCTACCCCAGCTGCCAAGCACTCCAAGATCCCCTACCACTCCCACCACAACTTGTATGATGGAATTGTACATTGCAGTCTGTGCCATGTTGAAAACTGAAAATTTTGGGCCAGAATAAAGTGTAACGCACTACCAACACACAAAGACTACTGGATTATTGGTTTTCATATTTCAGTTTAATATATTAAGTTGACTTTAAACTGCTACAGAACTTCAAGTCTACCACACTAGGAAGTATGAAGGGCCTTGTTTTTGTCCTAAAGCTGTTACTCAATAAAATGTACATGGACCAAGAAAAGTTAAAGTACACTCATCTGAAGGAACGTAGCTAAGTACCCAAATACTCTCACAATTCATATTATTTTAGTGTACATGTATAAAATAATCACATTGCATAATCAAGCAACAAAGCTAATTCCATCCAAACCTCAACCTATACACCTGAAAGCTCTATGCCCACACTAGATTACAGATGTGTCCAGTTTTGACTTTCTGTAGAACTAATTTTCATTTGTGGTCAAGGATTTCAGGAATTTCTAGTGTTGTCAGATGAATGGTTAAGGCTGTTTTTCAAACATGCAGAATTACCTCTCTCTTGTGCACACATTTGCCAGCCAAATGGTATATGGGAAAACAATTCTCTGCAGTAACTCAGAGCCCTCCCCATCTAGTGTCTCATTTCCAGATGTAGGGGTTTTTTACTACTGGCAGTCATCGATTGCCTACAGTGGCATATGGTCTATCACCACACCATCCCCTCCATAAACGTATCAAGTTCAGTTTTGAGGCAAGTTATGTTTTTTGCCCCCACTGCTCCCCTTAGAAGGCCATTCCAGAACTTCACTCCCCTGATGGTTAGAAACCTTCATCTAATTTCAAGGCTAACCTTGGTCATGGCCAGTTTATAGCCATTTGATCTTGTGTTTCCACTAGTGCTTAATTTAAATAAGTCTTCCCCCTCCCTGGTATTTATCCCTCTGATGTATTTATACCTTTTGCTTAGGCTAAACAAGCCAAGCTCTTTGAATCGCCTCTCACAAGGAAGATTTTCTATTCCTCAGATCATCCTAATAGCCCTTCTGTGCATCTGTTCCAGTTTGAATTCATCTTTCTTAAACATGGGAGACCAGAAAAGCACACAGTATTCCAAATCAGGGCTCAGCAGTGCCTTGTATAATGGTACTAATACTTCCCTGTCTCTAATGGAAATACCTAGCCCAATGCATCTTAGGGCGGTATTAACCTTTTTCACACCTTCTGACATTTGCAGCTCAGTCATCCTGTGATCAGCCAATACACCCAGGTCTTTCTCCTCCTCTGTCACTTCCAACTGATAAGTCCCCAGCTGATAGTGACTAACAACAAGAATTTTTGTTAGTGCATAACCTTGCACTATTAAATTTCACCCTATTACTCTAGTTTACAAGGTCATCCAGATCTTCACGCTATAGTCTGTGCTCCTCCATACTGGCACTACCTCCCAACTTTTTGTCCTCCGCAAGTGTTATTAGCATAGTCCCACTTGTTGTGTCAAGAAATAAAAGACTGAAAGGTTTTGTTGTTTTATTTTTATTTTTTTTAAAGAGATCAGTGTCAACTCCCATCTCCCCTGGTTTACTGCAGGACCCACTGAAGGTCTCAGATGATGCAGTTAGTTTTCGCTGAATAATCCAAGGGGTGTGGGTGTTGACTCTTTAAATAAAGACGTTCCTTCTCCAAAATGTTAATCATTAAAGATAATTCAGCATTAGCAACAACAACAAAATCCATAAAGTTTTAAACAGTCTGAATAAAAATCCCTTCCCTTCCAAGTTTTCACTCTTTTGGCTGTTGGCAGTTCATTAGATCTCCAGTTATCAGACTCTCTCAGGCTGTAAGAGACCTTAATTTCTAACATCACACACAGAAAAACTTTGAAAAGCAAGAAGAGCACAGTATTTTTGCTTCCATACCTGATTATTAGTAATAGACAAAACTCTTAACTTTAAGGTTTTTGGTTATGTTTCCTTGTTTATTTAGAAGGGCCAATGTGGAACCTTGGAGTCAGGTGCAGTGTTGGAGGGCTATAGTTACCCCAAAACTTGCCTTAACCCTCTCCCCCTTGTAGCCACCCCTCCCAAAACAAAGGTCAAATGGGGTGAAGCCGAGCCTGGGCTAGAGCTGTCTGCTTCCCAGCGCGGGGCCCCCCCAACAGGGGGCAGGCAGCTGGGTGCAGTGCGTCCCTAGAGTGGCTGCCTGTGCAGTCGCAGCCCCACCAGCCAATAGCAGCGCAGGCATGGGACAAGCAGGACATGTGGAGGAACGAGCTGGCAGCTGGACTGAGTGAGTGGGATGGCGGGAGCCTCTCTGGATAGGGAGCTGGCAGGCGACATGGGGAATGAGGGGACTGGAGGGGAGTGATTGGAGTCGTCTTGCCTTGACTGAACTCACTCCAAACTTAAAGGTCCTTGTCCAGCACAGGGCCTGTCACTTTTCCCACTGATGGGGAGGAGTATTATATATTCATCATGCATATTTTATTTTAAATCTGCATTGCCATATAACATTTCATTCTCAGTGGTGATACTGAAGTTTTAACAGATATTTCACAGTGATTATTCATGATTCTTTTGCTTAATACATGTGTGTGGGTGTGTTTTGTTAAATGAAAGACTTGAATCATAAAACTAAGATACAGAGCTCATGTATGAACTGTTTTCTTTCAAACTCTGATACTAATACTAAATAAGCCACAAAAGGCTTGAAAGTATCGAAGATGGTTTTATATATGCCAATACTTTTATTTGACAAAAGCAAAGTTAATACTCTTTGTAAACTCAAAACAAATTCAAAACAAAACAGTTGTCTGAAAGTGTTTTAATGCTATATTTACATCTATTTGACATTTTATCTATGTGATTTATTACATCTTTCTTGGAGGTTATTTTTAGGTTATACAGTGGTTTGATTTCATTTAAACAATATAAGCAATACACCCTGGGCATATTACTAATGCACAGCATTGTATGTGTTTGTTGAACAGGGGCACTTGCATTGTGAAAAATGTTTCTCTGGAATCCGGACTTTGACTATACCTTGGCCAAGAAATTTGGACCTGGACAAAAAATAATTGACTACCCCTGAACCCCCCTTCTATTTCCACTTAAATTTATATTTGCTTTCAAGAGTGATCATTACATATAGCTAACTATTAGAAGAGGGTACTTTAGTGAGCTACAGATGTGTTTTATCCTTTTCCTGATTACCTTATTACAATCAACATCAAGAAAGGAAATGCATAAATTTAAAAATCAACATTCTTAACTTCTCCCCTTTCTTTTCTTAAACTTTCCCTATTAACCTTAACTACTGAAGCACATATATTATGTATTGTCAGAGCATGACCTGAGACCTCTGCAAAACAAAGACTGAAGGACTGTTGTGAGTTAAGAGGTCTTAAATATTCATTATTTTCTTTAGGGTTTTTAGGGGAAAAGCCACAAAGTATAGACAGAATAGTACCATTACACTGTATTATGTAAATACATTTACACTTCTTTAAAAGTGTGTCTTATGTAAATGTTTAAGAACTTTAAATACTCAGGTTGTCAACATAATAGATTTCAAGAGTTCCAACATCTGTAACGATTGAATTCATAATTAAAAAATGAGTGCAATAGCTATTTTTATATATCTCACTTGTATTTTGAAAGAGTGAATTTATGGAAATATGTATTATTTTAGTTCCACTGCATAACAGTGTTTGCTATGGTTAAAGACTCTGTTAACAGTTCTATTTTATATACATCAGCCACAAGGAACTTATCTTTTAAATATTTGCTCCAGGCTGCCTTTTTGGATTAAAGAATTTTAGCCCAAATTATATTTTTGGTAGTTTCCCAAAAAAGGCTTCATCTGTTTTTATAGTTTTGTAAATGCAAAATACATAAATGAAGTAATTGATGTAAAAAGCAAGTCTATTTTTTAAAAAGATATAGAGCCCATTTCTCAGTTACAGCAAGTCCTTTTTACATAATTCAATAAATATAAAGGGGCCTTGATTTAGGAGCAAATGATATTTATACCCACTGTAAGGGCCCACTTTACAGAGGCCATGTCTACATCTAAAATTTTGCAGCGCTGGTTGTTACAGCTGTATTAGTACAGCTGTATAGGGCCAGCGCTGCAGAGTGGCCACACTTACAGCAACCAGCGCTGCAAGTGGTGTTAGATGTGGCCACACTGCAGCGCTGTTGGGCGGCTTCAAGGGGGGTTCCGGAACGCGAGAGCAAACCGGGGAAGGAGACCAGCTTCGCCGCGGTTTGCTCTCGCGTTCCCGGAGCCACCCTGCAAACCGCAGGGAAGGAGACCTGCTTGCTCGGGGTTCCGGGAACGAGAGAGCAAACCGCGGCGAAGCTGGTCTCCTTCCCCGGCTTGCTCTCTCGTTCCCGGAACCCCGAGCAAGCAGGTCTCCTTCCCTGCGGTTTGCAGGGTGGCTCCGGGAACGCGAGAGCAAACCGCGGCGAAGCTGGTCTCCTTTCCCGGTTTGCACTCTCGTTCCCCGAACCGCCGAGCAAGCGGTTCTCCTTCCCTGCGGTTTGCAGGGTGGCTCCGGGAACGAGAGAGCAAACCGGGGAAGGAGACCAGCTTCGCCGCGGCTTGCTCTCGCGTTCCCGGAGCCACCCCGCAAACCGCAGGGAAGGAGACCTGCTTGCTCGGGGTTCCGGGAACGAGAGAGCAAACCGGGAAAGGAGACCAGCTTGATTACCAGAGGCTTCCTCGTTCCACGGAGGTCAAGAAAAGCGCTGGTAAGTGTCTACATTGGATTACCAGCGCTGGATCACCAGCGCTGGATCCTCTACACCCCAGACAAAACGGGAGTACGGCCAGCGCTGCAAACAGGGAGTTGCAGCGCTGGTGATGCCCTGCAGATGTGTACACCTTCAAAGTTGCAGCGCTGTAACTCCCTCACCAGCGCTGCAACTTTCTGATGTAGACAAGCCCAGAGTCAGAGCAGCATAAATGCACAGATGCCAACTCTGTGGGTGCTCCGGGGGCGGAAAATAGTCCAACTGATCAGCAACTACCCCGCCCTCCCAGTGGCTCCCACCCACCACCAATCAGCTGTTTGGTGGCCAGTGGGATTAAAGTGAATCACTCAGGATGCAAATACCCACCTCCAGAGAGGTATCACCCCCTGGGGAGGTTGGCATATAAATGCCTCACACTGGGTTTTCCAGAGACCAGACAATGAAAAGGTTTTTGGCATAAAAAAAAGCTGAGATTAAAACTGACAAGGGGGTCTTCTTTCTAATTCAAGAAATGGCCATGACCTTCTGTCTAAGAGAGCGGATGGGAGGGAACCCTTGCAGAAGGGTTCGAAGACTTTGGCTTATTAGAGCCGCATAGGATGAATGATGACCTTTGGTAAGCTTTTACCATGCATATGGGAACTTCTATTTGTTTAACATGCTCCCTCTGTAATGCTTTCACCCTCCTATTAAATGCAATTTGCTTTTTAACTAGTACACTGTTGTAACCCCTGGGGAAAGGCTAAACAGTGCTGGGGAAAATCACAGAAGTGCAGAGGTACTGCAAAAAGCCTAAATCCCCAGTCTGAGGGGAAGAGAGAGAAACATCCCTGCCTGAGAGAGGCAAGGGGTGGGAGCCTGAAATCTGAAGTGGGTACTCTTGAGGAAGACTGGGGTGTGTGTGTGTGCAATTAACTCTAAAACCATGACAGGGGTTACCATGAAGTTAAAGGAAAACATGAACCTGTCCTTCCTTACCCACCCCCGACAGAAATACCTACATTTCTTGGAGGTCTCTACATCTTCTCCTCTTCTCTGCGCTGCTAAGATTGCCTAGAAATAAGAAATTTAACTTTATCAAGATTAGTTCCATTAACATAAGGCACAGACCTCTATTTAAACACTAATAAAGAATGGATTTATCATCCACAAACAGCCAAGCTGCTAGCAAAAAAATCCTCCCTGAGCAAGTATCCAAGCAACCAGCAACAATTCTGCTACCAAAGGAGAGGGAAGGAAGTAGCCTGCTTTGCCAGCTGGAGACGAGATTTATTAGTTCTGAGAAGTACATGGAAGAACTCTCCATATTAACTGAGACATTTTGGATGTCCTGGAAAAAAAAAATTACGTTATGTGGATTTTAATCTTCCCTCACCCAGTTTGAGAAAGAAACATTACATTACTCTATTGTTCCTATTACTGAGAAAGCAATGTAAAATGGGTTAGGATAGAACATAGGGGATCTCTCTCCAGCCAGCCATCTCCACCCTCTGGCAAACAGAGGCTAGGGACACCATTCCTTACCCATCCTGGCTAATAGCCACTAGTGGACTTAACCTCCATGAATTTATCCAGTTCTCTTTTAAACACTGTTGTCCAGAGGTGTGTCTAGACTGCAATTTAAGCCCAAGGTTCAAACTCATGCTCAAGCATAATTGACATAAATTGTGCGAACCCAGGGCAGGGGTACTATTTCAGATTGGGAAGGGGGTCGGGAGAAGACAGCAACTTTACCCACGACTCGAGTGGCTACTTAGGCACCTGATAACTAAGTTTTTTGCAGATAACTTGGGCCTGGTCTACACTACAAAGTTTGACCTAACATGGCTAATGTTGACCTATTTAATAATAGGTGTCTACATTACTGAGTCCCCTTCCGTCGACCTAAGGGACCTATAAAGTTCACTTCTGTACTCCACCTCCATGAGAGGCGCAGTGCTTGATTTGACATCCAAGGGTGGACATGGGGATAGTGTAGACACTGCATTATGTAATTTGAATGAATTGGCCTCCAGGAGGTGTCCCAAACTGCTCCATTTTGACCACTCTGGAGATCACTTTCAACTCCACTGCACATCAGCCAGGTACACAGGAAACAGTCGCCTCCCTATTAAAGCCCTGGAAACTTTTGAATTTTCACTTCCTGTTTGATCAGCATGGAGAGCTCGTCAGCACAGCTGACCATGGATGCTCAAGGCCACAAATGTGCGCCAGCATGGAGTACGCAGGAGGTGCTGGATCTTATTGCTGTGTGGGGAGAAGAGTCTGTGCAGGCAGAGCTCCGATCCAGCAGAAGAAACGCTGATATCTTTGCCAAAAATCATGCAGGGCATGTAGGAAAAGTGCTATACCAGGGCCATGCAGCAGTGTCACATGAAAATAAAGGCACTTCAGCAAACCTACCAGAAGATAAGGGAGGTGAATAGCCACTCTGGTTCTGAGCCACAGGCATGCCACTTATATGAGGAGCTGCATGTGATTCTTGGTGGCGACCCCACCACTACCCCAAAATGCTCTGTGGATACCTCCCAGGAGCCCTGGGTGACCTAGGGCAACAATGATGACACTGTTGACGAGGAAGAGGAGGAGAATGCGAGGAAGGCAAGTGGAGGATCCATTCTCCCCAAACAGCCAAGAACTGTTTTTAAACTCTGGAGCCCATTCCCTCACAAGAGAAGGCTCTTTATTCATTCAGCACACTGTGGTGAGTGGGGATGGAGTTTACAGGGGAGAAAAATGCAATGAAGGGGGTAGCTTGATAAGGAACACCACATGTAAGTATCACATTATTGTGGGTCACATTGCTGAAACTAGTTTGCAAAGCCTCATGGAGATGCACAGCCCCTCCAAGTGCTCTTATTGTCCTGGAGTCTGGCTGCTCAAAATTGGCTACCAGGTGATCTGCTTTGACCCTCCACCCTGCCGGAAACTTTTCTCTCTTTGTTTTAGATATTATGGAACACACAGCAGGCAGTAACAACAATGGGGATATTGCTTTCACTGTGGTCTAACTTAGTAAGCAAACAACGCCAGCAGCCTTTTAAACATCCAAAGGCTCATTCCACCACCATTCTGCACTTGCTCAGCCTATGCTTGAGCTGGTCCTTAACTGTTGTCTAGGCTGCCTCTGTACGGCTTCATGAGCCATGGGAGCATGGGGTAGGTTGGGTCTCCCAGGATCACAACTGGCATTTCATCACCACCAATGGTTATTTTGCAGTCTGGAAAAAAGTCCCTGCTTGCATCTTCCAGAACAGACTAGAGTTCCTAAAGATGCACACATCATGCACCTTTCCCCGACCATCCCACATTGATGTCGGTGAAACGGCCCCTGTGATCTACCAGCGCTTGCAATACCATTGAGAAGTTCAGTTTATGTACTCTTTGCAAAGGTGGTATGGTGCCTAGATAGGGGTATGCGTTTTGTCTATAGCCCCACCGCAGTTAGTGGATGATTTTGCCACTATGCGGTTCCCTATGCCCTGCACATTGCTCAGAGTCACTACCCTTCGTAGCAGAAGTCTATTGATTGCCTTGGAAACTTGGATCATAGCAGACCACACAGCAGATACACCCACTCTGAATTGATTCCCCACTGACCGGTAGCAGTTTGGCATTGGAAGCTTCCGAAGAGCTATCGCCACTCGCTTCTCAACTGTCAGAGCAGCTCTCATTTTACTATTGCTGTGCTTTAGGGCTGGGGAAAGCTCCTCAAACAGTTCCATGGAAGTGGCCTTACACATCTGAACGTTCTGCAGCGACTGCTCGCCATCCCATAGCTGCATAACTATGTGGTTCCACCAGTCAGTGCTTGTTTCTTGGGCCCACAAGTGGCATTCCACCTTGTCAAGGTGATTTGCAACAGTCACCAGCAACTGCAAATTGCTCCAGTATATGGCTTCCAGCAGGGCTGCTTGTATGGCATCACATCGTTCCATGAGGCAGCTCCTGCTGAGTATATACTGCAGGGTAAGACATGAGGTGTTTGTAATGCTCACAACAACAGTGTACAGCTGATCGGAGTCCATGCTTGCTGTGCTATGGCATCTGCGTGGGTAACCCAGGCTTACGAAAAAAGGCACGAAAAAAGGCTTGGTTTCTTTGCCGTTGATTTCAGGGAGGGTGGCTAACGCCATGTTATAACCACTTGTGCAACTGTTTTGGTCCCATGAAGCATTGTAAGCCCAACCCAAAATTCCACTCGGCTCCATGCACTGTGGGATAGCTACCCATAGCGCAGCACTCCATGTGTTGATGCAAGCCCTGTCAGTGAGGATGCACTCTGCCAACACAATGAGCATAGTGGGGACACACAATATCGACTTGCTTAAATTGGAGGATCAATGTCAATTTACATAAAATCGACTTAACTTTGTAGTGTAGACACACTCTTAGAAATTAGCTGATTGATACAGTACTCCTAATTAATATATAAAGAAAAAATATACAAACCCCAATAAAGCCATATTTTAAGTTTATATGTAAATTTAGAAAAATCAGGGAGACAATACCACAAAATATTCCCAATCCCAAGCCTTGAGGTACCAATTCTGGAGCCTTACAAGCTTTTATACACTATCTTTAGTAGAGATAAAATAAATAAAATGCGCTTCTCCCTCCTGCTGCAAACTGCACCCAAGTATGGTATGAAGCTTGGGGGGGGGGGGCAGGTGCCCCTAACCCAGGGCTCTGACCCAGAGTTCCAGGACTCCTTGGGGGTGAAGGGTCTGAATCTGAGTCAACCTGGGACCCAGGGTTCAATCCCTATTGCTTTGAAGTGTAGATGCAGTCCCACTGGACTTGTGTTTGAGGAAAATGTTCCAAAATGTGTTCCAAAAGACAAAATGCCCGAACATTTGAAAAAAATCTCAAAGGGCATGAAAGACAGAGGCTATAACAGGGACCTGCAGCAGTGTTGCGTGAAGCTTAAAGAGCTGAAGCAAGCTTACCAAAAAACCAGAAGGAAACGGCTGCTCCAGGTCAAAGCCCCAGACATGCCACTTCTATGATGAGCTGCATGCCATTCTAGGTGGTGCAGCCACCCCTACCCCACCCCTGTGCTTTGACTCTGTCAATGGAGTAGCACGCAACAGGGATGCAGGTTTTGGGGACAAGGAAGATGAAGAGGAGGAGGCTGAAGATAGCTGACAGCAAGGAAGCGGAGAAACCATTTCACCCGCCAGCCAGGAACTGTTTCTCACCCTGGACCTGGAGTCAGTACACCCCAAACCCACCCAAGGCTGCCTCCTGGACCCGTCAGGTCGACAAGGGACCTCTGGTGAGTGTACCTTTGTAAATATTACACATGGTTTAAAAGCAAGAGTGTTTAATGATTTGCCCTGGCATTCACGGTCAGTACAGCTATTGGAAAAGTCTTAACATGTCTGGGGACGGAACAGAAATCCTCCAAGGACATCTCCATAAAGCTCTCCTGGATGTATTCCCAAAGCCTTTGCAAAAGGTTTCTGGGGAGGTCAGCCTTATTCCGTCCTCCACAGTAGGACACTTTATCATGCCAGGCCAGTAGCACATAATCTGGAATCATTGCATAACAAAGCATGGCAGCGTATGGTCCTGGTGTTTGATGGCATTCAAACAGCATCCGTTCTTTATCTCTGTGTTCTCCTCAGGAGAGTGATATCATTCCTGGTCACCTGGTTGAAATAGGGTGCTTTTATTAAGGGGACATTCAGAGGTGCCTGTTCGCCTGTGGCTGAACAGAAATGTTCCCCGCTGTTAGCCACACGGTGGGGGGAGGGGTGAAGCAATCATCCCAGAGAATTGAGTGTGTGTGTGGGGAGAGTATTTAGTTGGGTTTGTGCTGCACGTTAATCCAAAAACCACAACCCCCTCCTCCTTTTAAATGGCCAACCCAACGGCTGCTTGGTATGGGAAATGAGGGCACTGCTGTTTGAAACCATTCCCACATGTTATAAAGGTTAAAGAAGCCAAAAGACTATCTTACCATGGCTGCCTGCAAGCCAAATTCTGTTGCCCGGCCCTGCGTGAAAGATCTCTCACACCAAACTGGCATACCCTCAATAAGAGGCAAAAATGCGACCTTGTATCGAAAGCACATATGCTATGTAATGTTAACAGCAAGGTTTACGGTGAAAGAGTCACCCATAGTTCTCTAAAATGTGTCTTTTTAACTACCACTCTCCCTTTTTCTTCCTCCATCAGCTGCATATGTTTCAACGCTCACACTATCTTCTCCTTCACAGAGGCCAGCGAAGATCAGAAGGCGAAAAAAATGCATTCACGATGAAATGTTCTCTGAGCTCATGCAGTCCTCCCACACAGAAAGAGCCCAGCAGAATCGTGGCGGCAGACAACGTCAGAGTCCAGGAAAGCACAATATGAATGCGAGGACAGGTGGCAGGCTGAAGATGATAGGTGGTGTCAGCTTGGTGACAGAAGGCAAGAGGCAATGCTGAGACTACTGGAGGAACAAACTGATATGGCTCCAGCACAAGGCTGAGGTTCACGAGAGGCAGCAGGAGCACAGACTGCCGCTACAGCCCCTGTGTAACCAATCGTCCTCCTCCCCAAGTTCCATAGCCTCCTCACCCAGACGCCCAAGAACGTGGTGGCGGGGACTTCGGGCACCCAACCACTCCACCCCAAAGGACCGCCCAAGCAACAGAAAGCTGGCATTCAATACGTTTTAAAGTGCAGTGTGACCTGGTGCTTCCCTCCTCTCCCACCCCACCTAGGCTACGCTGACAGTTATCCCCCATTTGTGTGATGAATTAATAAAGAATGCATGAATGTGATGCAACAATTACTTTATTGCCTCTGCAAGCAGTGATCGAAGGGCGGAGGGGAGGGTGGTTAGCTTACAGGGAAGTAGAGTGAACCAAGGGTAGGGAGGGGGGTCATCTAGAAGAAAAACAGAATTTTCACACCACAGCCTGGCCAGTCATGAAACTGGTTTTCACAGCTTCTCTGATGCGCACCGTGCCCTCCTGTACTCTGCTAACTGCCCTGGTGTCTGGCTGCACGTAATCAGCGCCCCGGCGATTTGCCTCAACCTCCCACCCCGCCATAAATGTCTCCACCTTACTCTCAGTTATTGTGGAGAGCACAACAAGCGGTAACAGCAATGGAATACTGGTTTGGCTGAGGTCTATCCAAGTCAGCTAACTGCACCAGCGTGCTTTTAAATGTCCAAATGTACATTCTACCACCATTCTGCACTTGCTCAGCCTATAGTTGAACTGCTCCTGACTACTGTCCAGGGATTGCCTGTGTACAGCCTCATGAGCCATGGCATTAAGGGGTAGGCTGGGTCCCCAAGGATAAGTATAGGCATTTCAACATCCCAATGGTTATTTTCTGGTCTGGGAAGAAAGTCCCTTGCTGCAGCTTTTGAAACAGACCAGAGTTCCTGAAGATGTGAGCGTCATGTACCTTTCCCAGCCATCGCACGTTGATGTTGGTGAAACGTCCCTTCTGATCCACCAGTGCTTGCAGCACCATTGAAAAGTATCCCTTTCAGTTTATGTACTCGCTGGCTTGGTGCTCCTGTGCCAAGATAGGGATATGGGTTCCGTCTATCGCACCACCACAGTTAGGGAATCCTGTTGCAGCAAAGCCATCCATTATGACCTGCACATTTCCCAGAGTCACTACCCTTGATATCAGCAGCTCTTTGACTGCATTGGCTACTTGGATCATAGCAGCCCCCACAGTAGATTTGCCCACTCCAAATTGATGCCTGACTCACCGGTAGCTGTCTGGCATTGCAAGCTTCCACAGGGCTATCACCACTCCCTTGTGAACTGCGAGGGCTGCTCTCATCTTGGTATTCCTGCACTTCAGGGCAGGGGAAAGCAAGTCACAAACTTCCATGAAAGTGCGCTTACACATGCAAAAGTTTCGCAGTCACTGGGAATCGTCCTAGACATGCAACACTATGCAGTCCACCCAGTCTGTGCTTGTTTCCCGGGCCCAGAATCAGCATTCCACGGCATGAACCTGCTCCATTAAGACCATGATGTCCACATTGCCAGGGCCTGCTCATTGAGAGAAGTCTGTGTCCATGTCCTCATCACTCTTGTCACCATGCAGCTGTCACCTTCTCGCTGGGTTTTGCTTTTGCAGGTTCTGCATATACTGCAGGATAATGTGCATGGTGTTTACAGTGTTCATAATTGCGGCAGTGATCTGAGCGGTCTCCATGCTTGCCATGCTATTGCGTCTGTGCTGAAAAAAGGCGTGAAACGATTGTCTGCTATTGCTCTGACAGAGGGAGGGGCAACTGATAACATGGCTTACAGGGCTGTCACACAGAATGGTCCCCTCAAGGATTGAACTTACAACCCTAAGTTTAGCAGGCCAATGCTCAAACCACTGAGCTATCCCTCCCACCACTATTCATGGAGGGAGGGGGGAGCAAATGAATACAAAACAAATCTGGTCTCTTTATTGTTTTGATCCACTCCATCTCTCTCATACATCTTAGGCTGGCAGCAGAAGGTGCAGTACAACTGCTGGCCATTGTCATTTCCTATTTATGTCCAGGCGCCCCCAACTGACCTCACCGAGGTCAGCTACAAGAGCTCCCAGGAGACAAGGATGAGGGCTATCAGTCGTAATACACCATCTGCTGCCAAAAGGCAATGAGCTGCTGCTGTGTAGCAATGCAGTACCACATCTGGCAGCACCCCGGAGACATATCATGGCAAGCATGGAGCCCGCTCAGCTCACTGTATGTCGTCTGCACAGGTAACCCAGGAAAAAAGGCGAGAAACAATTTATTGCCATTGCTTTCACTGGTAGAGGGGGTTTGACAACATTTACTCAGAACCACCCATGACAATGCTTTTGCACCATCAGGCATTGGGAGCTCAACCTAGAATTCCAATGGGCGGCAGAGACTGCAGGATAGCTACCTAGTGCAATGCTCTGGATGTCGACGCTAGCCTTGGTACTGTGGACGCATTCCGCCGAGTTAATGGTCTTAAGTGGGGACACAACTGACTGTATGAAATCGACTTCAATCAATTCAGCCTAATTTCATAGTGTAGACATATGCTTAGTCTTTAAGGTGCCACTGGATTCCTCATTGCTTTTGTGAATACAGACTAACACAGCTACCCCTCTGATACTTAGACTATAGATGGTTATTTTTGAAGTAGCCAACAAACAAAATGCAGCACTAACCATTAGTATTAACACAAACTCAAACTAAGTACAGGTTAGATAAGATAAGTACTTATCTCCACTGATACCAAAACTACATGCTCTGGTTTGACCCCGGAACTTTTAGAGCTACCTAGGAACAAACAGATGATAGGCAAAGGTCACAGAATTTGGTATTCAGTTGCTGTATCACAAGGGGCAAAAGCATCAAGGTGACAGATGATTACGAAATAGCTAAGAGATGGTTATCATACAGGTTTTTTGTACGACTGTACACAGATGGGCTGTTATCAGTTAGGAATTTGTGTTCGTTTTTACTACCACTCAACAGTAGTTGCACGAAACAGCTACATGGCTGTTTTCAGGCAATGAACCCACATGTGAAATAAGTAATATGCACCTGGGTAGTTTGCAGCTTCTTCCCAAAGCTGTAGTCCAATCACAAAAATCCTTAACAGTGAAATAGACAATAGGCGAACTGCAGCATCAAATGTGGGTCAAAGGCTCCTTCCATTGAGGTTGGGGCAGGGCATACACTCCAAGCAGTTTATACTTGTTGAAGCTCCTCCCAATTATGTTGCATCAGCCAGCTTCTTTGATGCACAGTAGTTTTGAAATATTCTTTTTAATATACAGTAAGTGAACTGTTAATGTTAGAGACCTTTGAAAGCCACTGAATGTCTGAACGCACACAAGAACAAGCCAGTGCAACACTGGAGGAGCTTAAGAGAGCTTAATTTTTTAGAATCTGTGCCAAATGCCCCTCTCAGCCTGGTTAGCAGAGGCATATATTAAAAGATGAACTAGATTATCTGCAATTCTGTATTTCCAGCTGTATTCCTTCTTATTCCTACTAGAAGTAGCAATCCAAGGCACAACGTTCTATTGCCAAGTCAGTGCTTTTCCTGGATAAGAGTGAAGCCTCAAAATGTCAATTCTGTCTTTTCAGCAAAAAACATGTGACATCTTGGTGCTTTCCAAGAGAACAGCAGCAATTTGTCACTGTACAATAATCTAGGTAGATTAATCTTACTGCACAGACACCAAGTTATTAGAAAAAAGCCTACCCCACAAGTGTCAGCAATGGAACAAACCAAACTAGACAAAAATCCCTTTTTTAATTTTACACTCTTTTCAACTGTGCTGCATCAGAGCATTGATTGACATGATTCTGCATTCAGTACTGTTTATTAGAACATGGGTTCTCAACCTTTTTCTTTCTGAGCCCCCTCATGCTATAAAAACTCCACGGCCCACTTGTGCTACAGTAACTGGTTTTCTGCATATACAAGCCAAGGCCTGCGTTTGGGGGTAGCAAGCAGGGCAATTGCCCAGGGCCATACACCACAGGGGGCCTCCCAAAGCTAAGTTGCTCAGGCTTCAGCCCCAGGTGGCTGGGTTCGGGGCTTCAGCTTTCTGCCCTGGGCCCCAGTGAGTCTGATGCTGACACTGCTTGGCAGCCCCCCTGACACCTGTTCACAGCCCCCCAGAGGGCCCCAGACCCCTGGTTAAGAACCACTGTATTAGAGTATAAGCAGTAAAGAGTCCTGTGGCACCTTATAGACTAAAAGATGTATTGGAGCATGAGCTTTTGTGGGTAAACACCCACTTTGTCGCATGCATCCGATGAAGTGGGTAATCACCCACGAAAGCTCATGCTCCAATACGTCTGTTAGTTTATAAGGTGCCACAGGATTCTTTGCTGCTTTTACAGATCCAGACTAACACAGCTACCCCTCTGATACTTGCATTAGAGTATGCCATTCAGTACAGTTATGCCCTAAACAAAAGGCCCTTACTAGCAGGAAATATCCAGCCCGCTTCCAAAATGTGTTTTGGGTGGTGAGCAATGCAAGTACTCCAAAGAAGATTATTTTGGTGCACAAAAGGGACCCGTACCTTCCACTCATCGTCAAAAGCCCAGTTAGAGAGCACCAGTGCAAGTCCCACTGTCCTAGGGCTGAAACAAAGTCCCCCCGGGCCAGCAGGGCCAGTGCAACCACTAGGCAAACTAGGTGGCGGCCATGGGCACCAAAAAGCAGTGCCCTGGCTCAGCAGGGAGGAGCCACCTTCCGGAAGCACCAGAGAGCCAGAGCATCCCGCTTGCAGTAGCGGTGAGCCAAGCCATGGAGAAGCAGACGCGGCGCAGGGGGGCAGCAGCCCTACAAAGGCAGCGGAGATGCTAGCAGGGAGCAGCCACGCCCCCACCCATCCTGCAGCCCAGCACCCCCTGGGCTTCTGCATGCTGCAGCGGATACATGTGGGCAGCAGCCCCCCTGTGCCCCCCCAGCTCCCCACTCACCGCACTCGGGCTCTGCGGCTCCCAGGCATGTGAGCCAGTACCAGGGCACAGGCCCTGAGCCTGCTCTGGGAGGGGCAGTGGCAGCAGCTCACACTCCCGGGAGCCACAGAGGCCAAGTGCAGTGAGGGGAGGAGCTGGGGGGACACACAGGGACCACCACCCACATGAATCCACTGCAGGAGCCGCTGGGGGGTGTGAGACCAGGCCACAGCCTGGGCAGGGGGCACAGCTGGTCCCCACTAACAGCATCGCCACCTTTGCAGGGCTGCTGCTGCCCCCCTGGCACCGCGCTGGCTCCTCCATGGCTGGGGCAAAGCCAGTGAGTGGACTTGGGGCGGGGGCCGCCGGGGTTGCTCACAGGCGCTGCACCCTCCAGGGGAGTTCAGGCGGCAGGACGGGGAAGCTGGTCTGAGCAGCAGGCCCTGGGCACGGCTGGCCTGGGGGCTATAAAGGCTCACAGGGACTCGCCCCTCAATGAGCCGATCTGCAGCGGGGGGGGGCACCAGGTGGAAGTTTGGCCTAGGGCACAAGATCTCCTGGCACTGGCCCTGCGGCCGGGCCGGGGCCGAACACAAGGAGCCCGAGGGGAGACGCTGTGGACCCGGCACCAGCCAGCGGCCCGCGCCCGTTCGGAGCCCACATGGCGGGTGCGGGGGAGCCCGGCCGGGCTCAGGGGAGCAGGGCCGAGGCAGCCGGAGCTAGGCGGGCCCTGCCCGCCCGCGCGGAGCTCCCGCTCGGCTCCGCCCCGAACCCGCCGGTCCCCAGCCGCGGGGGGGGGAGGCGCACGGGGCTGAGAGCCGCGCCTGACGGGACCCGCTCGGCCGCCCCGGCCCGGGCTCCGGGCACCCCCCTGACCTGCTTGGACTTGGCCTGGGCCGCGCTCGGCCCCTTCTTGCGCAGCACCGTGACCGTGTCCCAGTCGCTCTCCGCCATGGCACCGACCTGCTCCACCCGTACGCAGCCTTCTCCTGCGCGCCCCGCCTCGCCGCTCATAGGGCGCCCAGCCTGTCACTCCTTCAGTTGGCTTGGAATGATTGGATGAGAGGAGTCCCTAATCCCGGAACGGCTGTGCCTACGCTCTGCGCTCTGATTGGTTTATTTACGTGTTTATCAAACACTTTACCTCACTGGCTAAGAATGACGCCTTCAGGAGGGTGGGACTTTGGGGCGCCTTGACCCAACGGACTTCGGCATCAACTCGCGTCAGTGCGCGCTGTAGCGCCTCTCGTGCGCGTGCGCGTGCCTGGGCTGGGCTAGGCGGGGCAGGGGGCAGCCACAGCCTGGGGCTTCCCGCTCTCTGTGTGGCCGGGGCGTGGTGTGCGCTTGGCGGCTTTGCCGGCGCCGCTGTTTGGTTCGGGGGCTTTTTACTTCGGTAGCCGCCCCAGCCCAAAGCTGCTTTACACCAGTGCAAAGTACCAACCTTCAAGCAGCGTAAAGCACTGCCACAGCAGTGCCCGTGTGTAAACAGGGCTCCAGAGGTGATCCCGCATTACACGCCTGTAAGCCTGACCAGTCCTGAGCAAACTGGTTCACACTGTAATAAAGAGCAATATTGTCAGACATCTAGGTTAACATAATTTGTTCAGGAAGCGTCAACATGGTTTTAATAAAGGGAAACCATGCCTCATCAGTCTACTAGAATTCTTTGAGGGGGTCTACAAACATGTGGACCAAGGAGATCCAGTGGATATAGTGTAATTAAATATTCAGGAAGTCTTTGACAAGGTCCCTCACCAAAGGCTCTTACACAAAGTAAGCTGTCATGGGATAAGAGGAAGGTGGTCTCATAGCTTGGTAACCGGTTAAAAGATAGGAAACAAAGGGTAGGAATAAATGGTGGGTTTTCAGACTGGAGAGAGGTAAATAGTGGTGTCTCCCAGGGGTCTGTTCTGGGACCAGTCCTATTTAACATATTCATAAATCATCTGGGAAAAGGGATAAACAGTGAGATGGCAAAATTTGCAAATGATACAAAATTACTAAAGATAGTTCAGATGAGGGCCAGCTCCAGGCACCAGCCCATCAAGCAGGTGCTTGGAGTGGCCACGGGGAAGAGGCGGCACATCTGGCTCTTCAGCGGCAATTCAGCTCTGGATCCCTCACTCGCTCTCGGAGCGAAAGATCTGCTGCCGAAGACTGAAGCGGTAGCAGTAGAGCTCTCGCAGATCATGATCGCGGTTTGTTTTTTGTTTGGTTGGGTTTTTTTCTACTTGGGGTAGCAAAAACCCTGGAGTCGGACCTGGTTAAGACCCAGGCAGACTGAGGATCGCTCAAAACTGGGTGACTGGGCAACAAAATGGCAGATGAAATTTAATGTTGATAAATGCAAAGTAATGCACATTGGAAAGCATAATTCCAACTATACATATAAAATGATGGGGTCTAAATTAGCTGTTACCACTCAAGAAGTAGATCTTGGAGTCATTGTGATTAGTTCTCTGGAAACATCCACTCAATGTGCAGCAGCAGTCAAAAAGCAAACAGAATGCTGGGAATAATTTTAAAAGGGATAGAGAATAGGAAAATATCATGTTGCCGCTATATAAATCCTTGGTACACCCACATCTTGAATACTGTATGCAGATGTGGTCACCCCATCTCAAAAACTATATATTGGACTTGGAAAAGGTTCAGAAAAGGGCAACAAAAATTACTAGGGGTATGGAATGGTTTCTGTATGAAGAGAGATTAATAAGACTGGGACTTTACAGCTTGGAAAAGAGACAGCAAAGGGGGGATATAATTGAGGTCTATAAAATCATGACTGGTGTGGAGAAAGTAGATAAGGAAGTGTTGTTTACTACTTCTCATAACACAAGAACTAGGGGTCACCAAATGAAATTAATAGGCAGCAGATTTAAAACAAATAAAAGGAAGTATTTTTTCACGCAAGTCACAGTCATCCTGTGGAACTCTTTGCCAGAGAATGTTGTGAAGGCCAAGACTATAACAGAGTTCAAAAAATAACTAGGTAAACTAATGGAGAACAGGTCTATCAATTACTATTAGCCAGGATGGGCAGGGAGGGTGTCCCTAGCCTCTGTTTGCCAGAAGCTGGGATTGAGCGACAAGGGATGGATCATTTGATGATTACCTGTTCTGTTCATTCCCTCTGGGGCACCTGGCACTGTCCACTGTCAAAAGACAGGATACTGGGCTAGATGGACCTTTGGTCTGACTCAGTAGGGCCATTCTTATGTTATGTTCTTATGTTCTTAAAGTACAGTTGTACCAGTGCAAAGCACCATTGTACCAGTGTTAAGCTCCAGTATACCAGTGTAATTGAGGCTACACTGGGCAGCGGGTGTCACACCACTGGACCCATATGGTGTAGTTAAAAGTCTGGTTTTCTAGTGTAGACCATCCAAAAGCAGCAGATCTTCAGCTGATGTAAACTGTCTTAGTGCCCTTGACTTCAATGGCACTCTGACACTTTACACCAGCTGGGAATCAGCCCTATGATGTTTTGAAGTCAAGTAAATAAGTCTTAATCAGTGTTATTAAAACAGCATATATCTTCCCATGCTATGGTAACGCCTGTTGGGATCAAACCTGGTATTGTTAGCCCGTAACAGATTTTAAAGTGTTTTCCTTCTGAGGCTGCTCAGAAGATGGGCTAATTGGCAGGCCCTTCCCCCTCCCATATCTGTCCCTGGGGTAATTAAGAATGAAATCAACAGGGTAAGGTGCAAATACAACAAGATTTATTAGATCAATTTGGTCTTAAACAGAACACTTGTTGCAAAGCTAAATAACATAAGCACAAGTGATAACAAAAGCACAGGTAAAACAAATGGCTCAGTTGTTAACAGTATGGAAATTGACTTGAAGTCCAGAGCACACAGACCTGATACACTGGGATAACCAACAGACAAGAAAAGGAAACTACAGTACCATCTCTCTCCTTGTCCTAGGCATGAACCCCAACTGTCCAAGGGATGGACCCCAACTGTCCCACGGAACAAATCCCAACCATGCAACGAGAATGGTTCTGGAATCCTGGACAGAATCAAGGAAGACTGGAAACGCTGGAACACAGGAACATTAGAACCTGGAACACTGAGAGTCTCTGGATTAAGTTTAGAAGTGTGAGCAACAAGGGTGATGTCGTGGTGGGAGTCTGCTATAGACCACCAGACCAGGGGGATGACGTGGACGAGGCTTTCTTCAGGTAGTTACTAGATCACAGGCCCTGGTTCTCATGTGGGACTTCAATCACCCTGATATCTGCTGGGAGAGCAATACAGCGGTGCACAGACAATCCAGGAAGTTTTTGGAAAATGTAGGGGACAATTTCTTGGTGCAAGCGCTGGAGGAACCAACTGGGGCAGAGTTCTTCTTGATCATCTGCTCACAAACAGGGAAGAGTTAGTGGCGGAAGCAGAAGTGGATGGGAACCTGGGAGGCAGTGATTATGAGGTGGTCGAGTTCAGGATCCTGAAACAAAGAAGAAAGGAGAGCAGCAGAATGCGGACTCTGGACTTCAGAAAAGCAGACTCTGACTCCCCCAGGGAACTGATGGGCAGGATCCCCTGGGCAGTGGCGTAGCCAGGTGGAGGGAACAGGGGGAGCGATCACAAAAAAAGGTGCCACCCGCTGCGATGATTTTACTCACCCAGTGGCACTTTTACTGATGAGACGGTGCTCCGGGTCTTCAGCAGCACCTCGGTGGTGGGACCTTCACTCGCTCCACGGGTCTTCAGTGGCATTCCGGCGAGTGAAGAGCAGCGGGCCTGGAGCAAGTGAAGGGCCCGCTGCCAAAGTGCCACTGAAGACCCGGAGTGCCACTGGGTGAGTAAAAATTAAAAAGGCGCCAAGAAATTGAAAAGGCACTACTTGTGCTCAGTGGGAGAATGGCCACTACCCCGCTCACCCTTAGCTATGCTACTGCCCCTGGGAGAATAACATGAGGGGGAAAGGAGTCCAGGAGAGCTATTTTAAAGAATCCTTATTGAGGTTGCAGAAACAAACCATCCCGATGTGTAGAAAGAATAGTAAATATGGCAGGCGACCAGCTTGGCTTAACAGTGAAATCCTTGCTGATCTTAAACACAAAAAAGAAGCTTACAAGAAGTAGAAGATTGGACAAATGAGCAGGGAGGAGTATAAAAATATTGCTCAGGCATGCAGGAGTGAAATCAGGAAGGCCAAATCACACTTGATTTGTAGCTAGCAAGAGATGTAGAATGGTTTTTACAGATATGTTAGCAATAAGATGAAGGTCAGGGAATATGTGGGCCCCTTACTGAATGGGGGAGGCAACCTAGTGACAGAGGATGTGGAAAAAGCTAATGTACTCAATGTTGGGTTTGTTTGCCTCTGTCTTCACGAACAAGGTCAGCTCCCAGACTGCTTGTCAAACGCTGCCACCATGTCATAACCTAGTCCCAGATTTGGACCTTAGCGTCCAAAATATGGGGGTTAGCTTGAAAACCTCCAAGCTTAGTTACCAGCTTGGACCTGGTAAAGCTGCCACCACCCAAAAAATTAGAGTGTTTTGGGGCACTCTGGTCCCCCAAAAAACCTTCCCTGGGGACCCCAAGACCCAAATCCCTTGAATCTCACAACAAAGGGAAATAAACCTTTTCCCTTCCCCCCTCCAGGTGTTCCTGGAGAGATACACAGAAGCAAGCTCCGTGAATCTAAACAGAGGGATTCCACCCTCTCTATTTCCAGTCCTGGAAACAGAAGTACTTCCCTCTTCACCCAGAGGGTATGCAAAGTCAGGCTAGTAAATCTAACACACACAGATTTCCCCCTGACTTCTTCCTCCCACCAATTCCCTGGTGAGCTGCAGACTCAATTCCCTGGAGTTCCCCACTAAAGAAAAACTCCAACAGGTCTTAAAAGAAAGCTTTATATAAAAAAAAAGAAAAAATACATAAAAATGGTCTCTCTGTATTAAGGTGACAAATACAGGGTCAATTGCTTAAAAGAAATATGAATAAACAGCCTTATTCAAAAAGAATACAATTCAAAGCACTCCAGCAACTACACACATGTAAATACAAAATAAAAAAAAACATATAAATCACTGTCTTATTTTTTTTGTACTTACAACTGGGAAACAGAAGATTAGAAAGCAGGAAACAGAAAAATCCTTCCCATAGCTGAGAGGGACAGATTCAAGACAAAGAACAAAGGACCCACACACAAATTTCCCTCCACCCAGATTTGAAAAAGTCTTGTTTCCTGATTGGTCCTCTGGTCAGGTGTTTCAGGTTACTTCTGGTCAGGTGTTTCAGGTTACTTCTTTCCAGGTGTAAGAGACATTAACCCTTAGCTATCTGTTTATGACACTGCTGCACTGGGCAGCACAGTATGGGGAGGAGGTAACCAGCCCTCTGTGGAGAAAGAAGTGGTTCAGGACTATTTAGAAAAGCTGGACGAGCACAAGTCCATGGGGCTGGATGAAATGCATCCGAGGGTGCTAAAGGAGTTGGCAGATGTGATTGCAGAGCCATTGGCCATTATCTTTGAAAACTCATGCTGACTGGGGGAGGTCCTGGATGACTGGAAAAAGGCTAATGTAGTGTCCATCTTTAAAAAAGGGAAGGAGGAGGATCTGGGGAACTACAGGCCAGTCAGCCTCTCCTCAGTCCCTGGAAAAATCATGGAACAGGTCCTCAAGGGATCAATTCTGAAGCACTTAGTGGAGAGGAAAGTGACCAGGAACAGTCAGCATGGATTCACCAAGGGCAAGTCATGCCTGACTAACCCAATTGCCTTCTTTGAGGAGATAACTGGGTCTGCGGATGAGGGGAAAGCTGTGGATGTGTTATTCCTTGACTTTAGCAAAACTGTTGATACAGTCTCCCACAGTATTCTTGCCAGCAAGTTAAAGAAGTATGGGCTGGATGAATGGATTATAAGGTGGATAGAAATCTGGCTAGATCATCAGGCTCAATGGGTAGTGATCAATGGCTCCAGGTCTAGTTGGCAGCCGGTATCAAATGGAGTACCTCAAGGGTCGGTCCTGGGGCCGGTTTTGTTCAATATCTTCATTAATGATCTGGAGGATGGTGTGGACTGCACCCTCAGCAAGTTTGCAGATGACACTACACTGGGAGGACTGGTAGACACACTGGAGGGTAGGGATAGGATAGGATGGAAGAATCCCAGGCACTGCTACAGACTAGGAACCGAATGGCTAGGCAGCAGTTCTGCAGAAAAGGACATAGGGGGTTACAGTTGACGAGAAGTCAACAGTGTGCCCTTGTTGCCAAGAAGACTAATGGCATTTTGGGCTATATAAGTGGGAGCATTGCCAGTAGATCGAGGGACGTGATCTTTCCCTTCTATTCGGCATTGATGAGGCCTCATCTGGAGTACTATGTCTACAAGAAGAATATGGAAAAGTTGGAAAGAGTCTAGTGGAGGGCAACAAAAATGATTAGGCGGCTGGAGCACATGATTTATGAGGAGAGGCTGAAGGAACTGGGATTATTTAGTCTGTGGAAGAGAAGAATGAGTGGGGGGATTTGATAGCTGCTTTCAACTACCTGAAAAGGAGGTACAAAGAGGATGGATCTAGACTGTTCTCAGTGGTACAGATGACAGAACAAGGAGTAATGGTCTCAAGTTACAGTAGGGGAGATTTAAATTGGATATTAGGAAAAACTTTTTCACTCAGAGTGGTGAAGCACTGGAATGGGTTACCTTGGGAGGTGGTGGAATCTCCTTCCTTAGAGGTTTTTAAGGCCTGGCTTGACAAAGCCCTGGCTGGGATGATTTAGTTGGGGATTGGTCCTGCTTTGAGCAGGGGGTTGGACTAGATGACCTCCTGAGGTCCCTTCCAACCCTGATATTCTATGATTCTATCAATGCTGGAGAAGGATGCGATTGTGACATTCCCCTCTGGTGTTATCTGGACTGGTGATCTACTAGGCCTCTCCAATCCTTGACTCTAGAAGCCAGCCTTACCCTGCTCTGCTGTGAGAACTCCCGCTCCCGGACTGTTCATGCACAGCCTCTAGCATGTAAGCTGCTCCTTGGATTGTGCAACTAAATGACACTAGCCAATATCTCCAGTCCCAGACACAGCCCTAGGAACCTCTGTCTTGCAGTGTCCAGTTATGCCTGCTGGATGCTGCAAGCTTATATGAGTTCATCAGTTTAACAAAGAGATTGATATGTACCAGCCTTGTTATCCCAAGGGGAGTTTCTGACATGCTCCAAACCAAATGCACTGCTTCAGGTAGAATAAACAAACAGATTTATTAATGATGAAAGATAGATTTTAAATCAAAGCATAAGAAGTCAGATTTGGCCAAATGAAATTAAAGCAAAATGCATTTTAAGCTGATCTTAACACTTTCAGTGCCCTTACAAACTTAGGCCTGGTCTATAGTATGCAGTTATTTCGGAATTAGCCGAGTTAATTTGAAATAAAATTGATTCCATCCACACGACCAAACTGTTTTTTTTCGATTTAAATGGCTCTTTAATCCGATTTCTGTACTCCACTTCAGCAAGTGGAGTAGTGCTAAAATTGAGATTGCAGTTCCGGGTTACAGGAACCGTGGATGCAATTCAATGTTATCGGCCTCTGGGAGCTATCCCATAATGCTCCCTTGCGGCCACTCTGGACAACACTCTCAACTCCAATGCACTAGCCAGGTAGGCGTTGTCACGGTTTGGGAGAGACAAGATCCTGCACTCCCGGCTTCCTGTGATTCACCATGACTCTGTCAGCCAGTAAAACAGGTTTATTTAGACAACAGGAACACAGTCCAAGACAGGTCTTGCAGGTACAGATAACAGGACGCCCTAAGTGAGGTCCATCTTGGGGGACCCCAGGGAGGCCAGAGTCCCGTCTGGGCTCCCCTCCATTTTCCCAGCCAGCTCCAAACTGAGACTCTCCAGCCCCTCCTCTCCCTTTGTCTCTTTCCTGGGCCATGAGGTCACCTGATCTCTTTGTTCTTCAACACCTTTAGTTGACAACTTTGCAGGGGAGAGGTCCAGGCCATTAGTTTCCAGGAGGCAGGGTGTCAGCCATTCTCTGTGCACACTCAAGAAATGCATAGGGGAAACTGAGCCATACACACAGTATTCAGAGAAAACATTAAGAACATTCCCACTTCGTCACAGGCAGTAAAAGTCTCGGGAACTTTTGAATTTCATTTCCTGTTTGGTCATCATCAGCACAGTCCACCGTCACAGGCGACCATGCAGAGTCCATCATCACAAGCGACTACGCAGTCCCAGATTCGCAGACGAGTTCCAGCATGGTCTAGACAGGAGGTACTGGATCTCATTGCATGTTGGGGAGATGAATCTGTTATGGCAGAAGTACGTTCCAAAGCAAGAAACGCAAATACGTACACTAAAGTCTCCAGGGCCATGACGGAAAGAGGCTACTCCAGGGACACAGAGCAGTGTCGTACAAAAAATCAAGGAGCTCAGGCAAGCATACCAAAAAGCCAGGGAGGAAAACGGGCACTCTGGGTCACAGCCCCATACATGCCGCTTCTACCGTGAGCTGCATGCAATTATAGGGGGGGTGACGCCACCACTACCCCACCACTGTCCATGGACACCTGCAAGGGGGGAGTTGGACGGAGCGAGGAGGATGAGTTATTGGAGGATGAAGAGGAGAAGAACAGTGCACAGGTGGCAAGTGGGGAATTCATTTTCCCCTATAGCCAGGAACTATTCTTAATGCTGGAGCCAATAGCCTCCCCCGACTCCCAATGCAGGCTCCCGGACCACGACCCTGGAGAAGGCACTTCTAGTGAGCGAGAGCCTGATCAGAGCCATGCAGTGGGGAGTGGGGGAAAATCCAGCTGTGCTGGCCTGTTTGCATTTAGTTTAAAGGGCTCATCCTTGCTCAGAGCCTCATCGGAGCCACACGCTGTGTGTGTAGAGGGAGGTAGGTGTGGTGATTGTGTGAAGCGATCATCCCAGAGAGTCCACCAGGCCCTCCTTTTATATGGCAAACCCACCAGGCATTGCTTGCTGTGGGAAAGGTGGCCTGGCAGTTTGAAAGCATTGAAATGAATGCAGAAGAATCAGAACCCCGTGTGCCCCTAGGGCTTACCATGGCTGCCTGCAAGCTGAATTCTGTTGCCCAGCCGCGTGCGATGGCTTACTCACACCAAAGTGGCAGGCGCTTCAGTATAAGAGGCAAAATGCAGCTTTGTACAGAAAGAACATGTGCTGTGTACTATGAATTGCCTGTTTCACTGAGAAAGTGTCCCCTTTGTTCTCTAAAATGTATCTTTTAAAATACTACCCTCCCTTTTTCTACTCCCGCAGGTGCAAATGTTTCAACGCAGCTCCATCTACTCCCTCCCAGAGGCTGGTCCAGATTAGAAGGCGGAAAAAACGAACTTGGGACTACATGTTTGCCAAGCTCATGCAGTCCTCCTGCACTGATAGAGCCCAGCTGAATGCGTGGAGGCAAACAATTGCGGAGTCCCGTAAAGTGTTAAATGAACACAAAGAGAGGAGGGATGTGCGCGATGAGAGCAGGCAGGATGCTATGGTCAAGCTCATGGGGGAACAAACTGACATGCTCCGCTGTATGGTGGATCTAATGCGGGAAAGGCAGCAAGACCACGGACTGCCGCTGCAGCCCCTGTATAATTGCCCTCCCTCCTCCCCAAGTTCCATAGCCTCCTCACCCAGATGCCCAAGAACACGGGGGGGGGAGGAGGGGGAGGCTACGGGGACCGACACACTCAACCCCAGAGGACTGCACAAGCAGCAGAAAGCTGGCATATCTGAAATTTTGATATGGTTTCTGGACTTGTCCTTCTCTCCTCCTCCATCACCCAACCCAATACCCCCACCCCACCCCGGTCTACCTTCTGATTTCTATCACTTTGTTGTGCAACAAATAATAAAGAATGTTTTTTAAACAATTGTGACTTTATTTCCTTTCATATATATAGGGGGAGGGTAACTTCAAGAGAAACAAACACCACTGTCACAACGTACCCTGGCCAGTCATGAAACTGGCTTTGAAAGCTTCTCTGATGCCCTGCTTGCCCTGCTGTGCTCTTCTAATCACCCTGTTGTCTGGCTGTATGAAATTGGCTGCTAGGCGAGTTGCCTCAACCTCCCATCCCGCCATAAAAGTCTCCCCCTTACTCTCACAGATATTGTGGAGCACACAACAAGCAGCAATTACAATTGGAATATTGGTTGTGCTGAGATCTAACAGAGTCAGTAAACTGCGCCAGCGCACTTTCAAACATCCGAAACCACATTCTACCACCATTCTGCACTTGTTCAGCCTATAGTTGAACTGCTGCTTACTATTGTCCAGGGTGCCTGTGTATGGCCTCATGAGCCATGGCATAAAGGGATAGGCTGGGTCCCCAAGGATAACTATAGGCATTTCAACATTCCCAATGGTTATTTTCTGGTTTGGGAAGAAAGTCCCTTCTTGCAGCTGTTCAAACAAACCAGAGTTCCTGAATTTGCGAGTGTCAAGCACTTTTCCCAGTCATCCCATGTTGATGTCAGTGAAAAATCTCTTGTGATCCACCAGTGCTTGCAGCACTATGGAAAAATACCCCTTGCGGTTTACGTACTGGCCGCCCCGGTGTTCCGCGGCCAAGATAGGGATATGCGTTCCGTCTATTGCCCCACCGCAGTTAGGGAACCCCAGCACATTAAAGCCATCCACAATGGTCTGCACATTTCCCAAAGTCACTACCCTTGATAGCAGCTAGTCAATGATTGCATTGGCTACTTGGATCACAGCAGCCCCCACAGTAGCTTTGCCCACTCCATACTGATTCCCGATTGACTGGTAGCTGTCTGGCATTGCAAGCTTCCACAGAGCTATGGCCACTCACTTCTCAACTGTGAGGGCTGCTCTCATTTTGGTGTCTTTGCACTTCAGGGCAGGGGAAAGCAAGACACGAAGTTCCATGAAAGTGCGCTTACACATACGAAAGTTTCACAGTCGCTGGGAATCATCCCAGACCTGCAAAACTATGGTCACCAGTTTGTGCTTGTTTCTCAGGCCCAGAATTGGTGTTCCACGGCATGAACCTGGCTCAACGCCACCATGATCTCCCAATTGCCACATGCCATGCTTCTAGGAACATCTGTGTCCATGTCCTCATCAGTATAGTAATTGTGCTATTGTTGCTTCCTCACCCGGTTTTTCAGGTACTGCACATACTGCTGGATAATGTGCGATATATTTACAGTGGCCAAAACTGCAGCGGAGATCTAATTCGGGCTCCATGCTTGCTGAGCTATGGTGCCTGCATGGATAATCCTGGCAAAAGGGCGTGAAATATAGGAGAGCAGAGTGGCAGCAGAAGAGGTGCTGTTTGGCTCACGATAGCCGAAAAAGATGAGAAATGGTTGTCTTCTGTAGCTCTCATGGAGGCGGGAGCCAGGATAGACAACATGGAGAAGCTCAGTAGCGCAGCAAGAGCAGGAGAACAGAGTTGGCAGCGGAAGCTGTGACGCTCGGTTCATGATGGCCGAGCACAGTTGGCAGCGGAAGCGATCGATGAGGAAGAGAAAGAGTAGCTACTTATAGAGATTACGTAGAAAGATGAAAGGAAATGTGAGGTGGATTCATAGTACCAAGAGAGAAGCGGTGCACCATACTGCACCATCTACTGAAAGCAGTATGGCATCTGCACGCCAAAAAGGCACGAAATGACTGTCTGCCGTAGCTTTCACGGAGGGAGGAGCGACTGACAACACACACACAGAAACACCTGTGAGAATGTTTTTGCCCAGAATTCCAATGGGTGGCGGGGACTGCGGGAACTGTGGGATAGCTACTCACAGTGCACCATTCTGACATTCGATGCTAGCCTCGGTATTGTGGACGCACTCCGCTGAATTCACGCGCTTTAGTGGGGACACACAGGACCGAATGTATAAAATCACTTCCAAAAATTTGAATAGAACAATTTTGAAATAATTTCATACTGTAGACGTACCCTTAGATACTGCCCAGCACAGACTGGCTGGTTGCTCTTCAGCCAGGTTCTCCCCTTTGATCAGCACTTCAGTCGCTTGGAGTGGTGTCTGTAGATGTAGGTGGAAGACAGAGGAAGAGCATGGCCAACGTCTCTGCCTTTTATCATGTTCTTTCTTCCCTCTTGGCTTTGCCCCCACCCCCTTCAGAGTCAGGTAAGCATTACCTTATCGCAGTTCCAAACTGACCAAAGGAAGGGGGGTGACTCCCTGGAGAGTGTAACAGATCCTTTGTTGCTGCCTAGGCCAGCGTCCTTTGTTCTTGTGAGGCTGGGCTGGGTTTGTCCCATACCTGCCCTGATGAGGTGTGAACTGCCCCTCTGCTTCTGGAGAGTTTTTGTCTGGGCTTATTTTAAGCCATGAGGACACATTTTCAGCCTCATAACTATATACATGGAATTATAACCTATAACATTACTGCAACAATGACTATAACAACAATGCTCAGTACATTGTGAGCCTTCCGAAGACACCCAACATGACAAACTTTGCATTGGTTTCCACACAATCATTTTATAAAGATGAACATGGGGGTGTAGGGTTTTCCTCCAAAGTACAGAGCAGCACAATGATGATCACCAGGTAAATGGCTTTCCTCTCCTTTCTTCTGTCTTCCGTCCCCTATGCATCGTCCTGAGTGGTAGTATGTGGACTCGCAGGTGGATATGGAATGGATGCATGCAGTGTATGACACAGATGGAACCTAGTACCATACACTATAATCTCGGCCTCGCTAGGACTCCTTCCACAGTCTGGTAACATGGGAGACACTGACTGTCACTAGGATGGACAGCCCCGAGCAGCAGTGAGGCTGCCACCATAGTCTGCTGTTGCTAGGCAAAGTACGCAATCACGTGTTCTAATCACTCCTTGCCTTTCCTGCTCTACTTTGAAAAAGGCAGGGAGGAGGGGCGGGAAGCTCTCCATAAAGGAGGGCATCCAAAATGGAGTCCTAGTTATTGTTTTAGTAAAACAAGATGGAGACTAGAGGAGAAACATACCAAAACAAGATTTAACCCAACAGTATCTCTGGAGCTTAATGCAGGAGCCTTTACTGCATGAGCTATAAGATACATCTCTAGTAGCCCAGGCTGCAACGGGCTCACCAGCCTCTAGCTGAGCTAGCTGCCACTAGAGAGGGACAGAGTGTCACACCAAGCAGGCATGGCTCACACTATAACTAAGTCACCGGATCCGGATCCGTGAGGTCCAGAGACCTCCCTGACATTCTCTGTTTCAGCCCCAGGGGTTGCAGGACTCTGGAGCTGGCAGCCAGCGGGGCCCTGGCAGGGTTCCAGTGACAGGTGACAGGGGGCCCCCTGCAAGTTTCCAGCAACAGGTGACAGATTCTTGAGGGGGCCCTCCTCAGGGTTCCAGTGACAGGCGACCTTTCCCGGGGGCAGGAAGATGCCTCGGATGAGCAGCTGGGGGTGTCTCATTTTCTCTTTGGGAAATATTGTCACCTTGCAGCTGCCACAGGCAGAGGGGGAACCTCATAGCTCCCTGCCACCAGGGTGGCAGGAGAAACCATGGAGCAGAAGCAGCAAAAGTCACAGACAGATCATGGCTTCTGTGAATTTTTGTTTATTGCCTGTGACATGTCCGTGACTTTTACTAAAAATAACCATGACACAATCTTAGCCTTAACTATAACACTGTGATAGCAATGCTATTAGGATGAAGGAAACACTGCCATTATATGCCTCTGTTTTCAGACACACGTAAATTTCCAAAACAAGACACCTTTGGGGGATACATATTTTCCTGCTTATTCTGAGGTTAGGATGCTAATATGTGCTTTATTAGTCACATCACATGCCTCAGCTGCATGAAGTGGGAGCTATTTGGTCCTGATTGAGCTTGGAAGAGATTCACAATATTTTCCCCCATCCTCTAGCCCAACAGCTATCAACATATAACCTTTTTCAAGGGCCAGTTGTACGATGGAGATTGGCTTCTAGGTTCCAGCCACCAGGGGCCAGTGTGCACATTCTGGTAAAGTACTGTAGTGGGTTTTAATAGAAGTTGCTTAATTAGAAGGTTCACTAAAAGTTTGAAGGTTGGAGTAGCATCCAGTCCCCTTTGGGAGACATACAACCATCCTCCCTCCCTGCCTGCAGATGGCCTCTTGGGTGGTAGCCAGTCCAAGGGCCTGCTAGTCCACTCCTCCATGTTTAAGGGAGGATGGCAAGCCTGTTCTCTCATTTTGAGTCTTTGGAGGCAGCTTCCCTTCCCTTTCCTGCCAGTGGATGAGGAGAGGATGGAGATAGGAGGCTTTGGGGTGTTGCCACCTCTCTGTATCCCCCTTATACCAGCCCTCTATCCCCATAAGTCTCCTCTCTTCCTGACTCAGCCCTATCCAGGTGAAGAAATGGGCTATATGCACCTCTCTGTCTGCCCCCTTCCCCAGCCATACACTGAAGTACTGGGGGGAATGAGGCTGTCACGTGCAGTCAGGTGGTTGTGGGAAGCTGGTGGAGATTTCGTTTACAAAGAGAAGCTGAATGCAGATTTAGTTAAACAAGGGGGACTTTATTAAGGCCCATGCACTGCTCTGTCCATGTGGCTGAGGCCAGGTCTACACGACAAATCTACAGCAGTACAAATACGTCACTCAGGTGTAAGGATAAGGCTTTTCCTGTAGCCATATTGTGAGGTCTGAGGCCTTTGTCAGCAGCCATATTAGGAGAGCTGCAGCCATGAGCTAAAAAGAAGAAGGTTACATCTCACGGTCCATCTAAATGACATTAAAACAATGTAATATTGAGCTGTTAAGAAGGCTCCTGACCTAATAGTATCACCACCACCAGATAAAGAAACAAATCTTCAGATGGTTAAAGAAAACATTGTTTGATGGCATCTGTCTGGCAAGAAATCAATAATCAATAAGTTGTGGTTGTGAAATTCCTACTTCCCCATTTCTGTATTGTTTATCTGTAGAGCCTCTGCCTGGTTCTTTAATTGTTTCTGTCTGTCGCATAACTAATTTTGCTGGGTGTAAATCAATGAAGGTGGTGGGATATGATTGGTTAAAGAATGGTTATACAATATGTTAGGATTGGCTAGAAAATTGTTTAATAATTTAGTAAAATGGTTGGTTAAGGTACAGCTAAGCAAGACTCAAATTTTACTATATAAATTGTGGTCCAAAAGGAAATTCTTGGGAACCAACTCCAGGCCCTAGTCCCACAATCAAAGCTGCCAGACCTCAACACTCTGCTAGTGACACCAGGCAGAAGCTGGAGTTCCCCAGATGACCTGATCCTGACTGGCCAGCAAGAAAAGTTCATCTGCCTTATTAGGCACGGTGTGTATGTGCCCCCACCTTCACCGTTGCCCGGGCAAGAAGCCTCCACAGCTTTGGCCTTCCTGGATCTGACCTCAGAGCATTCAGCACGCTGGTTCACAATGCGCTTTCTGCAGTGAGTCCGCCTAAACCAAAGGGCCCTGCACCCCAGCTCCGCAGTCAGTTGTGACTCTCAGCCAGGGTGTAACATGGAATGTTTATTAGTTGACCTGTTCTCCGCTGTGTATCTAACTTGTTAGCACAGAAATCAGTGACTTTCAGCCAAGTCCATCCTGGGGGGAACCCCAGGCCAGACGCCCTGGTCTCCCACCCTTCAAGTCCCTCACAGAAGCCTGAGTTGGACCTCGTTACCTGGCTACTGACACACATTGCTCCTCCCCCAGGCTTTGTTCTGCCTTCTGCGCAAAATGTCACCTGGTTGCACTCCCCTCCTGATTCCTAGGTTATGAAGGACATCGGCCATAGCTTATGTGCAGGCAGCTGGGCAGCCTCACTTGCCCCCAAGGGTCTTAGCAAAAGCCACACACCCTTATTCCCACCACCTAGCCATTGGTACAGTACACAGGCACACCAAGGTGCACACAGTATTAATATAGGACAGTAGCATTCACATGCAACATAACAAGGGGGAAAACCCCACTTCATCAGAAGAAGTTAAGTAGAATATTACTGTGTAAGGCTTTTTCACTGTTAAAAGACCTCGCAGACCCAGAGCGTAAGGCAGCGGTCCCCAAGGCGGTGCCCGCAGGCGCCATGGCACCCGCGGGAGCATCTTAGTGCGCCCGCGTCCTGGACCCCGGGAGAGCACCCACAGAAATGCCACCGAATTTCAGCGGCATTTTGGCAGGGACACCTCTTGATGACGATGCTTGTCGCCAACAAGTGATGTCATCGAGAGGCATCGTCCCTGAATTTCATCAGGGACGCCTCTCGATGACGCCACTTGCGGTCGACAAGTTATGTCATCGAGAGGCGTCACTCTCAAATTTCGGCGGGGCAGCTGCTGCCTGTTCTCTGATTACTCTCCCTGCCTCTGCCCCAATCTACTGTCTCAAGTTACCTAGACCCTTGGAGCTGAGGGGGCATGGGAGGTGGCATTCCATATGCTATATGAAAATATGCTTATGAACAGGACCGGCGCTAAGGTTTCTCGCGCCCTAGGCGCATGGCCATTTTGCCGCCCCCGCGCTGATCCCACGGCTCCGGTGGAGCTGCTGCAGTCATTCCTGCGGAGGCTCCGTTGGTCCGTGGCTCCGGTGGAGCTGCCGCAGGCATGCCTGCGGGTGGTCCACCGGAGCCGCGAGAGCAGCCGACCGTCCGCAGGCATGACCGCGGCAGCTCCACCGGAGCCACAGACCAGCGGACCCTCAGCAGGCATGCCTGCAGCAGGTCAACCGGAGCCGCCTGCCGCCCCCCCCCGGCAAAATGCCACCCCCTGAATAATCTTGGCGCCCTAGGCGATTGCCTAGGCTGCCTAAAATGGTAGCGCCGGCCCTGCTTATGAATATGACATAACTGAGATGTACTCTATGCAAGATGGCTCATGTGAGGTATCATTGGAAAGGTTACGATTTACTGAATGCAACTATCCTATTTGTATGCATGTATCATTTCTGTATCTGAAATTAGGTATAGTGACTATGTATCTGTATTTCAATGATGCTACTTTGGGTAATGCCATTGCCAGCACTTCAGGTACAACAATGGAAAAGCCAGACAGGGTGGATGGCCCATCAACAAGGACAATGGACTATAAAAAAGCTTAGTTTTCCTATAAACGTGTGGGTCAGCCTGTGAAGAATGGTTACAAGGGCCCCACAGAGTCAGTTGGTCTTGTCACCTGATACTAAAACGTTACCTGAGACTTCTTGTAACTTTCCACTGTAAGGGAAGGGGGGGGTGTCAAACTAGGAAACAAAGGGCTCCTTCCTTATGAAAACCCTATTTAAGGGTGGGGAGTGACGTAATCCAGGTAATCAGTTCTTCCCTCTACCCGACCCAAGATGATATCTGGAAACAACTAAGACTGAACAGGGGGAAAGAACTGAACCTAGGCTGGAAGGGCATCTGACCTGTGAAGAAGATTATTAGAACCACATTTAGGGTGAGAACTCGCGTATAACCAGTTTCTTTAGTGTATTAAGCTTAGTTTGCATACTCTGTTTTATTTTCTTAATAATCTGCCTTGTTCTGTCTGCTACCACCGTAACTACTTAAAATATACTGGTTCTAGTTAATACATTTATTTCTGGTTTATCATACAACCCAGTTTATGTGATTTCTATCAGGGAAGGGGGTGAGAAATTGTGCATACCTTCTTCCACATTGAGGGAAGAGGTGAATTTCATACTATATCTCTGGGTTTGCACTCCAAGGGAGATGGACATCTGAGTGCTGGAGCAAGTCCCTTAAACTGAGGCCTTGGCTACACTTGCGAGTTACAGCACAATAAAGCCGCTCACAGCACTGTACCTCACTCCCCATCCACACTGGCAAGTCACGTTCAATGCTGTATCTCTGTGGCTACAGCGCTGCTGGTACTCCACCTCCCCGACAGGCATAAAGATTATTGCACTGCCACTGCTGTGCTGCGGTGCCATTATAGCCACCCAATGCGCTCTGATTGGCCTCCAGAAATATTCGGCAGTATCCCACAATGCCTGTTCTAGACACTCTGGTCATCAGTTCGAACTCTACTGCCCTGACTTCAGGTGATCAGCTGTCAGACCCATCCTTTATATTCCCCAGGAATTTTAAAAATCCCCTTCCTGTTTGCTCAGCCAGGCATAGAGCACTATCAGCGAATCTTTCCAGGTGACCATGCCTCTACGTGTCAAGTGAGCCCCAGTATGGAGCAATGGCAAGTTGCTGGACCTCATCAGTGTTTGGGGGGAGGAAGCTGTCCAGTCCCAGCTGTGCTCCAGCTGGAGGAATTATAATTTGGGCAGATATCAAGGGCCATGATGGAAAGGGGCCCTGACCAGGATGCACTGCAGTGCAGGATTAAAGTGAAGGAGATGCAGAATGCCTAACACAAAGCCCACGAGGCAAACAACCACTCCAGTGTTGCCCCCGCAACCTGACGATTCTACAAAGAGCTGGACACGATACTTGGGGGTGACCCCACCTCCACTCTGAGCACCACCATGGACACTTCAGAGCCGGGGGAAGACAAGGATTAGGATGAGGAGGAAAGCGGGAGTGAGGGTGCTGGGGTGGGGAGAGACACCCCGGACTCCCTGGAGGCATGCAGCCAGGAGCTCTTCTATAGCCAGGAGGAAGGTAGCCAGTCGCAGCAGCCGGTACCTGGTGGAGGACAAACAGTACCTGGTGCAGGTTCACAGTAAGCAGCTTTTTTCTTTTGGGAAGGATTTTTTTCAGTGCAGGTTCTTTGGGAGAGGAGGGTTAGAGCTGCATGCATGCTTAGATGCGGAACAGCGCATTGATGTGGTCTGTCACATTGCGGTAATCGGCCTCGGTAATCTCTTTGAAAGTCTCATCCAGAACGTGGGCAATGCACTTGTGCAGGTTTCTAGGGAGAGCCACCGTGGTCCTTGTCCCAGTCAGGCTAACATGTCCATGCCACTGTGCTGTGAGGGACAGGGGGACCATTGCTGCACACAGACAAGCTGCATATGGGCCAGGGCAGAAGCCGCATTGCAATAGAAGACCCTCCCTTGCTTCCCAGGTCACCCTCAGCAGCGAGGTATCTTCCAGGATGAACTCCTGTGGAAAATGTGGGGACAGTGTTCAGTATAGGTGCCCTCTGCAGCTGTTGGCTCTCCCCAAGGCACAGAAACCCAGAGGACAGTACAGCAGTGAAACGAAACCCAGAGGACAGTACAGCAGTGAAATAATCAGTCCCCCTTACTCATGATTTTGGGGCTCCTGTGGGTGATGTGCACTCTTTTTGGGACGGGAAAATTATGCTATTGTGTAGACTGTGTGTGCCCTCCCCTAAGTGTGAGAGAATCATTACTCTGTCTAGTATAAACAATGCTGCCTCTGTTAAGTGTTCCTTTTTTTCCTTTACAGATGCAACCTTGAGATCTAAGCAGTCCATGTTATCACCAGCTGAGAGATTGCAAAGACTCAGGAAGAGGCTGCAAAAAAGCAAAGAAGAGATGCTGCAACAAGTGATGCATCAATCTCTCAAAGAGAATCAAAAAGCACAGCAGTGGAGGGAGAGTGAAAGCAGGATCCGCCAGGAAAATACAGCGCACCGGCGGCGAATCACGGAGCACCGGCAGCAAAGCACGGAGCAGCTGATGAGCATCATGGAGCACCAAGCGGACTCTATCCAGGCGCTCGTAGCCATGCAGGTGGAGCACTGCCACGGCTCTCCCCACCCTCTCCCCGCAGCCCTTGTCCCAAAACTCTTTCCCTTGTGCCCCCATTTCACCTCCAACCCACTTTCCCCAACATTCGGGTTCTTACTGCCACCAGCTGCCCTCTGTAGCTTCACCACCCAGGCCTGAAAACTACGACCCTTACCCACTGCACTCAGCCCCCATCACCATGCAGTATAGGCATCCTGAAGTGCAGCACTCACTGCACAGCACTCCAGACAGGACACATGCAAATCTGTGAGTGTACCACTCCCACGCCACCCCCTTGCCCTTTCTGTTTCCCAAGCAGTTGTGTTTCTTTTCAATAAATGAATTTTCTTTTCAATAAATGGATGTTTTGGCTTTGAAAACAGTCTTTATTATTGCATAAAGTCAAAGATACCTTAGCCCAGGAAAGAAACAGGCACTGCAAATCAGCTTAGCAAACACAGATTCCTACTAACATTGTAACCACTGCACTTCACACCCGTGCAGGGCACCAGACATCACTGCTGGTTTTCAGCCTCAAATTGCTCCCACAAGGCATCCCTAATCCTTGCAGCCCTGTGCTGGGCCTCTCTAGCAGCCCTGCTCTCTGGCTGTGCAAATTCAGCCTCCAGGTGTTGAACCTCGGAGGACCATGCCTGACTGAAGCTTTCACCCTTCCCTTCACAAATATTATGGAGGATACAACACAAAGATATAACCGCAGGGATGCTGTGTTCGGCCAAGTCCAGCTTCCCATACAGAAATCGCCAGCGGCCCTTTAAATGGCCAAAAGCACACTCCACGGTCATTCAGCACCAGCTCAGCCTGTAGCTGAACCATTCCTTTCTGCTGTCAAGGCTCCCTGTGTAGGGTTTCATGAACCACGGCATTAACAGGTAAGCCGGGTCTCCAAAGATCACAATGGGCATTTCAACTTCCCCTACTGTGATCTTCTGGTCTGGGAAAAAAAGTCCCGGCCTGCAGCTTCCTGAACAGGGCAGTGTTCTGAAAGATGCGTACATCATGCACCTTTCTGGGCCAGCCTGCATTAGTGTCAATGAAATGCCCACAGTAATCCACAAGTGCCTGGAGAACCATAGAGAAATGCTCCTTTTGATTAACGTACTCAGATGCTAGGTGGGGTGGTGCCAGAAAAGGAATATGCATCTGCGGGGCTGTGGGGCATCCAACCTCCTCTCTTTAGTTCGCCGGCCGGCGGCCCTGCTGTCCTAGGAACTAACGCACACTTGGTTAGGGGGGTTCAGACCCCGGGCGGGGTTGAGTCAATAGTCCGAAACCTGCTCAGGCCCTAGGTCAGGGCGGAACAGCGAACACTGAGTCCGAATGCTCAAAGCCTCAGGCAGGGCTGAGCAGTAATAGTCTTAAGCCCGGCCCTAGGGCAGGGCAGGGCACCAAACACTGAGTCCGAATGCTCAGGCCCTCAGGCAGGGCTGAGCAGTAATCATAGGCTTTGGCCTCCTCAGTCCAGGGGAAGGGGGAGTCTGCCACCCCGGAATGGGGTGGCAGGGGGACACAGGCCCTCCCACTCCACTGCATCCCAGCCCGGGGCCCTAACAGTGGCAGAGATTCGCTGCTGTCAGTGGGGATCCTGGCCGCAACACACTGACATTGGCTCTGGCAGTGTTGCAGTCATACGGGGGTCGGCTGCCCCCAGGCTACTTCCGCACACCCCCTCGTCGGGTACCTGAGTCATCGTACCGTCACCAGCGGTCTCGAACACCATCGGCTCCTCTGGGTAAGTAGCCGATGGTGGGCTCAGCAGCTCCTCGGGGTAGCTGGCAAGAGACAGGCTCGGCTCCTCCTCGAGGTGGCTGGCTCGGGGCAGGCTCAGCTCTTCCTTGGGGTAGCTGGAGCATGGTGGTCCTGGCCAGTCCTCCTCGGGGTAGCTGGCGCGGGGCAGGCTCGGACAGTCTTCCTCTGGGTAGCAAGCGTGGGGCAGGCTCGGCTGGCCGGGTGTGAGCTCCGGCTGGCAGTGGCTGCAGATGTCTGGCCCCTGCGGTGGCTGGGCCTCGACTGAGCTCTGCAGGCGGGCCTTTATACTTTCGGGTCTGCGCCGTGACCTCTGAGGGGTAGGCGCAGGACCCAATGGTTCCGCCCATGGTGGTGGTACGGGAAGTTTGTCCCTCAGCGGGGCTGTGAGGTATCCCACCGCCTCGCTACACCCCCCCGCCACCAAAGCTGGATCCCGTCCATTGGGGTCAGACCCATCCGCTTCCCCCAGGCAGGACAAGAAGTCCTCCTTGGCATGGTCCTTACCGGCCCTATGGCGGACGGTAAAAGCATATGGCTGTAGTGCCAGATACCACCGCATGAGCCGCATATTATTGTTTTTCATTTGGGCCAGCCACCAAAGCGCGGCTTGGTCGGGGACAAGTATGAAGGGGGCCCCCAGTAGGTAATACCACAGGGCATCACAGGCCCACTTTATGGCCAAGGCCTCCTTCTGTATCACGGCATAGTGCCGTTCTCGCGGAAGTAATTTCCGGCTGAGATATATAACGGGATGTTCCTCACCCTCCAGTTCCTGGGATAAGATCGCTCCTAATCCTACTTCTGAGGCATCTGTTTGCAGGACAAAACCTCGGGAAAAGCCGGGACTGTGCAGGATGGGTTCACGGCAGAGGCAGTCTTTGAGGGCCCGGAAGGCACGGTCGCACTCTGGGGTCCACTCCACCCATCGGGGACTGGTCTTAGTCAAGTGTCCCGTTAAAGGGGCTGCAATGGAGGCGACGTCGGGGATGAATCTCCGATAGCAGCCCACCAGACCGAGGAATTGGTGTACCTGACGCTTTGTAGTGGGGGTGGACGGGCCGCTAGGGCTTGGACTTTTCCCATGAGCGGTCTCACTTGTCCCCTCCCAATAGTGTACCCCAGGTAGGTAGTCTCCTGCCACTCGATACAGCATTTCTTTGGATTGGCGGTCAATCCTGCGGCCCATAGGGACTGCAGGACCGCCGCCACTCGCTCTAGGTGGTTTTCCCAGCGATAGCTGTAAATGACGACATCGTCCAGGTACATGGCCGAATATTCTTGATGAGGAAGGCGATCCATGAGCCGCTGGAACGTTGCAGGGGCACCATGGAGACCGAAGGGCATCCGGGTGAATTGGTAGAGGCCCAAGGCCGTGGCAAAGGCGGTCTTTTCCCGAGACACGGGATAGAGGGGGATTTGCCAGTACCCTTTGCTGAGGTTGAGCGTCGTGAGGAAGCGGGCCTTGCCCAACCGATCCAACAGCTCATCTGCCCGTGGCATCAGGTACGCGTCAAATTTTGAAATAGAATTGACACTGCGGAAATCAATGCAGAAGCACTGGGTGCCATCCGGTTTGGGAACCAGGACTACAGGGCTACCCCATTCACTCCGTGACAGTTTGATAACACCCAGTTCTAGCATCGCCCGAACCTCCTCCTCGATGACCTGCCGCATTCGATAGGGTAAGGGCCTCGTGGACTCTTGGATCACCACCCCCGGCTCGGTCTGAATGGTATGGTACTCGAGGGTCGTGTAGCCTGGCTGTGCTGTGAATGTCCCACAGAATGCCTGCAGGAGGCAGCTGGCTTGTTTTCGTTGCTCCTCCGTTAGCAGCTCTGTCATAATATAATTCCCAATTCTGAACCTTAGCATCCAAAATATGGGTACTAGCATGAATTCCCCTAAGCTTAATTACCAGCTTAGATCCTGTAGTGCTGCCACCAATCAGGACTTAGAATAGAGTGCCTGATAAACTCTGGTCTCCCCCAGCACCTTCCCTAGGGACCCCAAGACCCAAATTCCTTGAGTCTCACAACAAAGGGGAATAAACCATTTCCTTTCCCCCTCCTCCCCTCCAGGTGTTCCCTCCCTGGGCTCCTGGAGAGATATACAGATTCAAGCTCCGTGAATCAAAACAAAGGGATTCCCCCTTCTTCTTTCTTCCTCCCAGATCTTTCCCGCCCTGGGTACACTAGGAGATCACCGTGATTCAAACTTCTTGAATCACCACACAGAGAGGAATGATACCTTCCCCCCTCCTCTTTTCTCTTCACCCAGAGGCAATCCAGATTCAAACTCCGTGAATCTAAAAGAGGAAATTCACTTTTCCCTTCTCCCCCCTGCTCTCTTTCCCTTCTCCCCACCAATTCCCTGGTGTACACAGACTCAGTTCCTTTAAGCCTTAACTAGGAGAAAAAAATCAGACAGGTCTTAAAGCAAAGCTTTTAATAAAAAAGAAAGAAAAAAGGTAAAAGTTTATCTCTGCAATTTAGATGGTAAAAAGTTACAGGGTCTGTCAGCTTATAGAAACTAGAAAGAAGCCTCCCTTCCAGCAAAATACAATTTAAAATACTTCCAGCAAACTACACATTTGCAAATAAAGGAAAACAAATAAAAAGACTATACCGCCTTCCTACTTTTGTACTCACAAAATTGGAATAGAAGATTAGAGAGCCTGTAGGTACGTGTGGTCACTCTGAGAGCCCAGAGAGAACAAAGCAAAACCCAAAAAACACAAACAAAGGCTTCCCTCCACCGAGACTTGAAAGTATTTTGTCTCCTGACTGGTCCCCTGGTCATGTGTTTGGTTCCCTGTTTGTTAACCCTTTACAGGTAAAAGAGACCTTAACCCTTAACTATCTGTTTATGACAGGCTCCCTGAGCTGAGGTGTCATGGGGTCTTCGGGCAGGGTAGCCCGGGGCCCTAGCTCAGGCTTTGGTGAGCAAGGGTTGATCAGGAGGCCTTCTCGTTCTCGCCAAGGTTTCAGGAGGTTGATATGGTACCTCTGGGTTTTCCTCCGGTGGTTGGGCTGGTTAAGCTCATAGGTGATTGGCCCGACCTTCCAAACCACTTCATAGGGCCCTTGCCACCGGGCCAGTAGCTTGGACTCTTTGGAGGGCAAGAAAAGCAGCACCCGGTCTCCCGGTTGGAACTCGTGAGCCCGAGCCTCTCGATTATAGGTCTGGGCCTGAGCTTCCTGTGCCGCCTTCAAATTCTCTCGGGCTAGTGTTCTAGCTTGGGTGAGACGGCCCTGAAGCTGCAGGACATACTGTAGAAGGCCCTGAGTGGGTGACGGGGTCTGCTCCCAGGTCTCCCTCATGAGGTCCAGGAGCCCTTTCAGATGCCGGCCATACAGCAGCTCGAAGGGGGAGAATTTGGTGGAGGCTTGGGGTACTTCGAGGACGGCCAGGAGCAACGGTGGGATCAACTGGTCCCATCGGCGCAGGTCTTCGGGAGAGAACTTGTGCAACATGTCTTTCAGGGGCCGGTTGAACCGCTCCACCAGGCTGTCGGTTTGTGGGTGGTACACGAAGGTGCGCAGCTGCTTAATCCCGAGGAGTTTACAGACCTGCTGCAGCAACCGTGAGGTAAAGTTGGTACCCTGGTCGGTAAGGATTTCCCGGGGTAGGCCCACATGGGCAAAGATCTTGACCTGTTCATCCACAATGGTCCTGGCAGGGATGTCTCTAAGCGGGACAGCTTCGGGGAAGCGGGTGACATAGTCCCCGATGACCAGAATGTATAGAAACCCAGTCAGGCTTCTCGGGAGGGGTCCCACCAAGTCCATCGCCACCCACTCAAATGGTGTTTCCATGATAGGCATGGGTATTAAGGGGGCTGGGGCCGTCCGTGCGGAAGCGGCCAGCTGGCACTCAGAACAGGAGCTACAATAGTTCCGCACCTCCTGGTGCACCCCGGGCCAGAAAAACCGCGACAGAATTCGGGGGAGGGTCTTCTCCTGGCCTAAGTGCCCGGCCGCTGGGACGTCATGTGCAAGCCTCATTACTGCTCGTTGGTGGCATGGAGGCACCAACAGTTGTGTCTGGACCTCCCTGGTGCGGGAATCTCGATCCACCCGATAGAGGCGGTCGCGACGTATCTCGAGGTGGGGCCAGCTCTTAGCCCAGGCCGGATCAATCGGGGCACCGTCAACCGCCGTGAGCTGTTCATATGCCTGGCCCAGGGTGGGGTCCTCCCTCTGGTCCCGGCAGAAGTCTGTGTCGATCGTGGGGTTGTCAGTGGGTGTCAGCAGGAGGTCATCTGACGCACCTTCCTGCCTCTTAGTCCCCGCCTCTTCAGCCTCTTCCGTGGGGTCCTTGGGGCAGTCTCCTTCCAATGCGGGGGTGACCTCAGGGTTTTCCTGCGTATGTGCCCTCAGGATGCCCGGAAACTCTGGCCAGTCCCGCCCCAAGATCATGGGGTAGGTGAGTCATGGGGCCAGGCCGACCACGATGATTTGTGTGACTCCATCCATGGTAAATGGGACCTGGGCACTGGCGTACGATCAAACGTCGCCATGTATACACTGCAGCTGGATAGTTCCCAGTCGATGGTCTTCAGGGAAGCCGAGTCTTCGGCGGACGAGTGTCTGCCCACAGCCAGAGTCAACCAGGGCCTGCGTCTGGCAGTCCCCGACAACTACGGGCACGGTGACTTTGGCAGCCTGTGGCCGTCGGGCACAGTTTTCTCTGGTGCAGACATGCCCAAAGCTGCACTCCATCTCCATACGGTTCCATGGGAGGTGCCCATGCTTCCCACAGGAGAAACAGGGCCCAATTTCAGACCGCCCAGGCCGGGTTGAACCGCTCTTCTGGCTCGTAGCGGGACTCCGCGGGGCGCAGCCAGTCCCGGTCTCGGGGCCCGTAGGGGTTTGTCGAGGCGGACCCTTGGGACGCCTAGACCGGGGTTCCTGACTCCGCGGGGGAGTCTGTGGCTCGGCGCGGGTGCTCACCCATCTTTCGGGGTTGGGGAGCTCGAGCCTTGCAGGGTGACTCCGCGTAACCGGCCCGACCGGGGTTTCCGCCACAAGGAAGTTCTCCATAAGGGTGGCGGCGGCTGCCACGGTCGGGGGCCAGTGCTGGAGGACCCAGGCCTTGCCCCGCAACGGGAGGATGTGGAGGAACTGCTCCAGGACAATTTGTTCCATGAGCTCTTCGGGGTTCTGCCTGTCGGGCTGCAGCCACCGCTTACATGGGTCTCTCAGCTCCTGAGCCACCAACCTGGGGCGGGCGCCCACGTTGTAGGCCAGACTCCGGAACTGCTGCTAGAAGGTTTCCGGGCTGACGTCTAGGGCGTCCAAAATCGCCGCCTTCACCCGGGTATAGTCCCTGGCATCTTCCGTGGATAAACCCCGGTACGCTGTTTGCGCCATCCCCATCAAGTATGGGGCCAGGAGAGTGGCCCACTGGTCGGGGGCCCACCCGGCAACCTGAGCCACCGTTTCAAAAGTCACCAGAAAGGCCTCGAGGTCATCCAGTGGGCCCATCTTAGTCAGTCTTACGGGTGGGGTTAGCCGAGGGGTCCCGTCCGTGCCTCCTGGCTAGAGCTCCGAGGGCCGGGGCAGCGCCGTTGCTAGCTGCTGCAGACATTGTCACTGGAACTCTTGGTTCTGTACCATCAGGTCCTGGATCAGCTGCTGTTGTTGTGCTCCCAGCTGCTCGACACGCTGTTGTTGCTGCTGGAGCTGGGCGGCCTGTTGTGGCTGCTGCTGCTGCAGCTGGGCCGCCTGCTGTTGCTTCTTGCTCTCCGTCAGAAAGGTGACGAGCTTGGCCAAATCCGTATCTCCTGTGAGGAATCGCACTTCCCCAGACCCTTTCTCACAGGGGTCAAGGGCTCGTGCCCACATTCTGGGCAGAGTCCCCACTTCTGGTACCATGTGTGGAGCGGCACAGCTGCGGTTTGTCCCTCAGCGGGGCTGTGGGGTATCCAACCGCCTCTCTTTAGTTCGCCAGCTGGTGGCCCTGCTGTCCTAGGAACTAACGCACACTCGGTTAGGGGGGTTCAGACCCCGGGCGGGGTTGAGTCAATAGTCCGAAACCTGCTCAGGCCCTAGGTCAGGGCGGAACAGCGAACACTGAGTCCGAATGCTCAAAGCCTCAGGCAGGGCTGAGCAGTAATAGTCTCAAGCCCGGCCCTAGGGCAGGGCAGGGCACCAAACACTGAGTCCGAATGCTCAGGCCCTCAGGCAGGGCTGAGCAGTAATCATAGGCTTTGGCCTCCTCAGTCCAGGGGAAGGGGGAGTCTGCCACCCCGGAATGGGGTGGCAGGGGGACGCAGGCCCTCCCACTCCACTGCATCCCAGCCCGGGGCCCTAGCAGCGGCACAGATTCACTGCTGTCAGTGGGGATCCTGGCCACAACACACTGACATTGGCTCTGGCAGTGTTGCAGCCAGACGGGGGTCGGCTGCCCCCGGACTACTTCTGCACTCCCCATCGTAAGGTACCTGAGTCATCGTAGCATCACCGGTGGTCTCGAACACCATCAGCTCCTCTGGGTAAGTAGCCGATGGTGGGCTCAGTGGCTCCTTGGGGTAGCTGGCAAGAGACAGGCTCGGCTCCTCCTCGGGGTGGCTGGCGTGGGGCAGGCTCAGCTCTTCCTTGGGGTAGCTGGAGCGGGGTGGTTCCGGCCAGTCCTTCTCGGGGTAGCTGGCGCGGGGCAGGCTCGGCCAATCTTCCTCGGGGTAACTGGAGCGGGGTGATCCCAGCCAGTCCTCCTTGGGGTAGCTGATGTGGGGCAGGCTCAGCCAGTCTTCCTCTGGTAGCTGGAGCAGGGTGGTCCTGGCCAGTCCTCCTCGGGATAGCGAGCGCGGGGCAGGCTTGGCTGGCCGGGTGTAAGCTCCGGCTGGCAGTGGCTGCAGATGTCTGGCCCCTGCGGTGGCTGGGCCTCGACTGAGCTCTGCAGGCGGGCTTTTATACTTTTGGGTCTGCGCCGTGACCTCTGAGGAGCGGGCACAGGACCCAGTGGCTCCGCCAACGGTGGTGGAGGGGGAGGTTTCTCCCTCAGCGGGGTTGTGGGGTATCCCACCGCCTCGCTGCAGCATCCCATCTATCGCTCCTCCACAGTTAGGGAAACCCATTTGTGCAAAGCCATCCACAATGTCCTGCACATTCCCCAGAGTCATGGTTCTTCTTAGCAGGATGCGATTAATGGCCCTGCATACTTACATCAACACGATTCCAATGGTCGACTTTCCCACTCCAAACTGGTTTGCGACAGATCGGTAACTGTCTGGAGTTGCCAGCTTCCAGACTGCAATAGCCACCTGCTTCTCCACTGGCAGGGCAGCTCTCAATCTCGTGTCCTTCCGCTGCAGGGTGGGGGCGAGCTCCTTACACAGTCCCATGAAAGTGGCTTTTCTCATCCGAAAGTTCTGCAGCCACTGCTCATCATCCCAGACTTGCAGGACGATATGATCCCACCACTGAGTGCTTGTTTCCCGAGCCCAAAAGTGGGTTCCACGGTGCTGAGCATTTCCGTGAATGCCACAAGCAATTTTGCATCGTACGCATTACGCAACTTGAAATCATTGTCAGACTCCTCACTGTCACTCTGGATGTTAAGGAACAGCTCGACTGCCAAATGTGACATGCTGGCGAGACTCGTCAGCATACTCCTCAGCAGTTCGGGCTCCATTTCCTGCAGGCTGAAAGGGAAGACAGATCGCACTGCACAGAAACCGTTGAAAGATGGCGCCAAATGTGGATGGAAACACAGGGATTGCTGGGATGCGAACCGATGCATCACAGGGTATTGGGACAGGACCCAGAATGCCCCACCTCCCACCCACCCTCTTCCCATAACTCACGGCACCAGAACGGGAAGAGGTCCTCTGTGGGATAGCTGCCCATAATGCACCGCTCCCAATGCCACTGCAAGTGCTGCAAATGTGGCCATGCCAGTGCGCTGGCAGCTGTCAGGTGGACAGACTGCAATGCTTTCCCTACTCAGCTGTACGAAGACAGGTTTAACTCCCAGCTCTGTACAGCTGCAAGTGTAGCCATACCCACAGTCTTCCCGGAGCTGATCTGCAGCTGGGCGTGGCCCTGCCTGTGTGTGTGTATGTTAGAGGAGGCTTTAATAGCCTGGCTCAGCAAGACAGGTCACAGGGGGACCAAGCTGGCAGAACAGGTAAACTCAGTGGAATCTCAGCGCATCAGGTGACTTCCCAACGGGTCAAACCCATCACAGGGTGATTCCTGGCTCATGCAGACAGACTCACACTAACTTTCATCAAGCTCGTGCGCTAAGAATAGTATCAGAGGGGTCGCCGTGTTAGTCTGGATCTGTAAAAGCAGCAAAGAATCCTGTGGCACCTTATAGACTAAGAATAGTAGTGTAGCCACAATAGCCTGGGCAGCCGCAAGCAGTGGCACAAGCTAGCCATCCTGAGTGCAAGTGGGTTTGTACTCAGAGTGCTACCCCTCGCTGCTGCCTGTGCTACCACAACTCCACCACTGCTGTTAGTGCTCTGGCGAGAGGATATCTGCACTAGCTGGGCATTACACCCCTTGCTCCAAGTGTGGCTGTGCCGGGGGAGGAGAACAGCTGAGGCACGGGAGCAGGTTATATCAGGGCAAAAGCCCCCTGCCTGCTGTACACAGAGGCCCCCAAAGGAGGCTGGCCAACCTTTTCTGTATGCCAGCTGCCTGAGACTTGAGAGTGGGAAGCCTACAAGTACATTCTCACAGTGGGGTCAGTCCAGCCAGCGTGGGGTGACAGAAGCAAGGAGCACTGGCTGAGGCTCTCTCTTGTTTACAGACAACCTCCATCCACTAGTCCCCCAATTCATTGCACAAACACCCCCCAATTCTGGCTAATCACTCTTCCTGTCATTTATCAGCTCCCTTAGCTGTAGGCCTGCTACCTGCTCCTATCACCAGCTGGGGAGCAGGTTGCAGAATGAACCCTGAGCATTGCAGCTGGGGGCTTTGTGGGAGGCCCCAGAATTGCTTGGCCGAGTCCTACAAGAAGCAGCTTTCCTTGACAAGCTCCAGAGTAGCACACAGTCCCCTTTGGATGCTGAAGGAGCCAGGGTGTGTGTATGTGACTCCCGTTCTGGATTAAGCCCCAGTGTGGGGACCAGCAGCACGCTCCAGGGCTTGCCAGGGGCCAATTCAGTCCTTAGTGTGTAGGTTATAGCTGCCTCAGGGACTGCCATAACTTGCACTCTAGTTGCAACATCACCCCCCTACACACACACACATTCTTCCATTGAGCCAATCTAACATCTCAGAATAGCTGTGGCATAGATCCCCTGCACTGGTGGCTCCCATGAGGGCAGTGGTGTAGACCTGACTATGCCAGCTTTGTGCCTGCTGGGGACTCTCCTGAACTCCCTGGGAAGAGGACAATCTGACTACTTCACACCCTGCCAGTGCAAAGAGCACTGAAGACCTCAGCCCTGTGGCACTGAGACATGGCATTCTTGGGGATGGGGACATAAGAACGGCCATACTGGGTCAGACCAAAGGTCCATCCAGCCCAGTATCCTGTCTACCGACAGTGACCAATGCCAGGTGTCCTAGAGGGAGTGAACCTAACAGGTAATGATCAAGTGATCTCTCTCCTGCCATCCATCTCCACCCTCTGACAAACAGAGGCTAGGGATACCATTCCTTACCCATCCTGGCTAATAGTCATTAATGGACTTAACCTCCATGAATTTATCTAGTTCTCTTTTAAACCCTGTTATAGTCCTAACCTTCACAACCTCCTCAGGCAAGGAGTTCCACAAGTTGACTGTGTGCTGCATGAAGAACTTCCTTTTATTTGTTTTTCATACAATCATAGGGTTGGAAGGGACCTCAGGAGGTCATCTAGTCCAACCCCCTGCTCAAAGCAGGACCAATCCCCAGACACATTTTTACCCCCGTTCCCTAAATGGCCCCCTCAAGGATTGAACTGTCAATCCGGGGTGTATCAGGCCAATGCTCAAACCACTGAGCTATCCCTCCCCTCACAGCCTGCTGCCCATTAATTTCATTTGGTGGCCCCTAGTTCTTATATTATGAGAAGAAGTAAATAACTTTTCTTTATTCACTTTCTCCACACCACTCATGATTTTATATACCTCTATCATAACCCCCTTTAGTCTCCTCTTTTCCAAGTTGAAAAGTCTTAGCCTCTTTAATCTCTCCTCATATGGGACCAATTCCAAACCCCTAATCATTTTTGTTGCCCTTCACTGAACCTTTTCTAATGCCAGTATGTCTTTTTTGAGATGAGGAGACCACATCTTTACTCAGTATTTGAGATATGGGCGTACCATGGATTTATATAAGGGCAATAAGATATTCTCAGTCTTATTCTCTATCTCTTTTTGAATGATTCCTAACATCCTGTTTGCTTTTTTGATTGCCGATGTACACTGCATGGACATCTTCAGAGAACTATCCATGATGACTCCAAAATCTCTTTCCTGATTAGCTGTAGCTAAATTAGCCCCCATCATATTGTATGTATAGTTGGGGTTATTTTTCCCACATGCATTACTTTACATTTATCCACATTAAATTTAATTTGCCATTTTGTTGCCCAGTCGCTTAGATTTGTGAGACCTTTTTGAAGTTCTTCATGGTCTGCTTTGGTCTGAACTATCTTGAGAGTTTAGTATCATCTGCAAACTTTGCCACTTCACTGTTTACCCCTTTCTCCAGATCATTTATGAATAAGTTGAATAGGATTGGTCCTAGGACTGACCCTTGGGGAACACCACTAGTTACCCCTCTCCATTCTGAAAATTTACCATTTATTCCTACCCTTTGTTCCCTGTCTTTTAACCAGTTCTCAATCCATGAAAGCATCTTCCCTCTTATCCCATGACAACTTAATTTACGTAAGAGCCTTTGGTGAGGGACCTTGTCAAAGGCTTTCTGGAAATCTAAGTACACTATGACACAATGAAGAGATCCAAGAGCCCCTTGCACTGCCCCAAAAGGACTTGGATTTGCTAAGCTGTATCAAATAATCTCTATGGGGTGGTTAGGGAGGTGGAATATAATGATTTGCTTTGAAATGTACGCCTGTCTTTGTAAAAGTCACAGGTCTTTTGGCCTGACCTTTAGCAAAACCAAGTTCCCCCTGTGAAAGCACCTCTGGGTGGCTATTGCTGGCCTGGAACTTCACATATGGTTTTGGTTTTCAATTCCTTTCTCCGCAGTTCTTATTAAAACAAAGCCAGCCCCCTTCTGACTCTTCTCTAGGCATGCGTCTCACTTCCACTTTCTGTTCTAAGCAATCACTGCCCAGCCAAGAGCTGATTCTCAGAGCTGGAATGAGCTATGTCACTCTTTTCAAAGGTAAGGGAGCTCTGCTGCTTTGTTTAAGGCAATCAAGTGTGCTAAAGAGTCTTTGGAGGCCAGTCCTCATCCTGGGGTTTAGCCCACATGCCTCAGAGTGGTCTGCAGGTGTCCTGTGTGGCATGGAGAAGAGGTACATTGCCTGGAGTTCTTAGCAGAGAGCCTCGAGTGGTGGATAGATTGTCTTATGCAGAGTGAAATTCATCATGTGCTCAGTCAACAGACACAGCACGGGCTGCAGCATTATTGATGTAATACAGATGCCTGCACAGATAGACTGGACAGAAGCTAAACTGCCCTGCTAATCAACTTGACCTCTAAAGACCGCTCAGGGGGGTGAGTACTTTCCAGTGCCCATGCAGTCCATGGCCCCCTCTGCTGAGGCTGCCAACAGGGGCCAGTTGATGGTGGGCATGAACCCCATCTTTGGGTAGGCTAGCCCCTCCCCCCCGTGGCCGGTGAAGCCCTGGCCCAGCCAGCCCTGCCCCGGGCGACCCCATCTCCAGGCTGCTGGCTGGACCAGTGTCTCTGTTGGCTTCAGGGGAGAGGGGGAGGTTGGCAAGACCTCAGGGCAGATCATGGGTGGGGCAATGGCCTGGGTTAGGGGAAGCTTAGCCTTCCTTGGCCTTTGATACCCGCCGCCCATGGTGGCGGGTTGTGTGGTGCAGGCACCAACTGTTCACTAAGGACTGGTCCAAGATCAGCAACTCATTTGACAGGAGTCACTGATTTCGAGCCACTGCCACACTGGGCTGGATTTGACCTGGGAACCTTGGGCTGAAAGGCTTGGACTAAGGCTTTCTAGCAGTCTGAATTCATTTGAAAAGTCTGTTGTTTTGAAGGATTACACATCTGTACTGTAGGGGTGACATCCTGGCTCCATTGAAGTCCATAGGGTCAGGATTTTGCCCTAGGGGATTATAGAATGAGGCTGATCCAAAGTCTGTGAGTCTCCATTGCCTTCAATGGGTTTTCAATAGGGGCCATGCTGTTCTCAAGCACAGAGTAAATGCTGTAGGCTCTGCAGGGTGGAGATAGTATGTTTAGTGATTACAGCACAGGACTGGGTGACACACAATGTAAGTTATACTCCCAGCTCTGCTGTTGACTCTATACTATTGGGCACCTCAGTTTCTGTAAGATCACAAGCTGTTGGGAAGTACTTTAATTTCTGTACCTTGGTAAGGTGTTGGGATCCCACAGTGATGAGGTTGGGATGAATGGAAGTAGTAGTACCCAGGTGTTCTTCTGAGTCAGGCCATCTCAGATAAGAGCATTTCATTCCCCAAGGGAATTGAGAAACGAAACCTCAGATCTCACTTCCATTCTGTCTAGCAAGGGGTTTCTCTTTTGAATGATGCTGGGAAGAACTGTGGCTGCTTCAGCTGCCCCAAGCCAGGCAAAGTGGTGTTTTGCATGAGGTGTCTGATTCCGGAAAGTGCAGGGAGTGGAATTTCTGTGATTCTTTATTAACTTGAAGCAAGGGGGTGGAGAGTGGGGGGAAGCTATGACAGCAGGGGCTTTTGAAAAGCTTTATTAATTATTCATGTTTTAGTATTGTCTACTTGTGTGGCGCAATGGATGTGCCTGGCATTTACAGCTCAGCGAAATGACAGGAGCCAGCCCTGAGGAGCTTGCAAACTCTGTGTGTGGGGAGAGGGGGCTCGTCTCTGGATGTGTAGTCCAGTGGTTCTCAAACTTTTGTACTGGTGACCCCTCTCACATAGAAAGCCTCTGAGTGCGACCCCCCCTAATAAATTAAAAAGTTTTTTATATATTTAACACCATTATAAATCCTTGAGCAAAGTGCGGGTTGAGGTGGAGGCTGACAGCTCGTGACCCACCCCCGTCAGGGCTCCCCACCAGTTTGAGAACCATTGATCTAGTCTGACCTCCTCTCTAACACAAGCCATTCAATTTCACCCAGTGAAATTTAGCCCATGGAAGCAGGCAGCATGGAGGGCCCTCTATGAGGCTGGTGATCTGTGAGTGGGAGGTGGCAGGTTGGAAGCGAGATTTAGATCATCCTCTTAAGAACCCACTACTTGTTCTGAGGAAGGAGAAGTAGAGAACGTGGTTCCTGGGAGCTCTGAGGAGAGAACTATGATCTGCATCCAAGACAGCCTTAACACAGGGATGGATAAACATGAGGTGCAGGGGGATTGTGTTGTGTTGTGGGCCTGCGGGGAGGGGGCAAGGTGCTGTGAAGGGTTAGGGTTAGGCAGGGTGCCGTTCGGGGGGGCATGACACAGGCACGGGTCCGGGGGAGGTCACAGGCAAAGGATCTGGGGAGGCAGGATGCCATGGGCATGAGGGGATGGGTCAGAGGGTGACCCAGGGCCAGGGAGGGCAGGTTGCCGTGGTCTGGGGGTGTCACAGGCACAGGTCAGGGGTGTGAGGGGTGACCCAGACACAGGGCAGGATGCTGTGGAACAGGGGGTGACACAGGTACAGGGCCAGGAGGGTAGGCAGAGTGCTGTGACCCAGACACAGGGTCGGGGGGGCGGGGTGCTGCGGTCTGGGGGTGACAGAGGGTCGGGGCCGGGGGGGCGGGGTGCTGCGGTCTGGGGGTGACAGAGGGTCGGGGCCGGGGGGCGGGGTGCTGCGGTCTGGGGGTGACAGAGGGTCGGGCCGGGGGGGCGGGGTGCTGCGGTCTGGGGGTGACAGAGGGTCGAGGCCGGGGGGCGGGGTGCTGCGGTCTGGGGGTGACAGAGGGTCGGGGCCGGGGGGGCGGGGTGCTGCGGTCTGGGGGTGACAGAGGGCCGAGGCCGGGGGGGCGGGGTGCTGCGGTCTGGGGGTGACAGAGGTCGAGGGCCGGGGGGCGGGGTGCTGCGGTCTGGGGGTGACAGAGGGTCGGGGCCGGGGGGGCGGGGTGCTGCGGTCTGGGGGTGACAGAGGGTCGGGGCCGGGGGGGCGGGGTGCTGCGGTCTGGGGGTGACAGAGGGTCGGGGCCGGGGGGCGGGGTGCTGCGGTCTGGGGGTGACAGAGGGTCGGGGCCGGGGGGGCGGGGGTGCTGCGGTCTGGGGGTGACAGAGGGTCGGGGCCGGGGGGGCGGGGTGCTGCGGTCTGGGGGTGACAGAGGGTCGGGGCCGGGGGGGCGGGGTGCTGCGGTCTGGGGGTGACAGAGGGTCGGGCCGGGGGGCGGGGTGCTGCGGTCTGGGGGTGACAGAGGCACGAGGCCGGGGGGCGGGGTGCTGCGGTCTGGGGGTGACAGAGGGTCGGGGCCGGGGGGCGGGGTGCTGCGGTCTGGGGGTGACAGAGGGTCGGGGCCGGGGGGGCGGGGTGCTGCGGTCTGGGGGTGACAGAGGGTCGGGGCCGGGGGGGCGGGGTGCTGCGGTCTGGGGGTGACAGAGGGTCGGGGCCGGGGGGGCGGGGTGCTGCGGTCTGGGGGTGACAGAGGGTCGGGGCCGGGGGGCGGGGTGCTGCGGTCTGGGGGTGACAGAGGGTCGGGGCCGGGGGGGGCGGGGTGCTGTGGTCTGGGGGTGACAGAGGGTCGGGGCCGGGGGGGCGGGGTGCTGCGGTCTGGGGGTGACAGAGGCACGAGGCCGGGGGGCGGGGTGCTGCGGTCTGGGGGTGACAGAGGCACGAGGCCGGGGGGGCGGGGTGCTGTGGTCTGGGGGTGACAGAGGGTCGGGGCCGGGGGGGCGGGGTGCTGCTGGTCTGGGGGTGACAGAGGGTCGGGCCCGGGGGGGCGGGGTGCTGTGGTCTGGGGGTGACAGAGGCGCGAGGCCGGGGGGGCGGGGTGCTGCGGTCTGGGGGTGACAGAGGTCGGGGCCGGGGGGCGGGGTGCTGCGGTCTGGGGGTGACAGAGGGTCGGGGCCGGGGGGGCGGGGTGCTGCGGTCTGGGGGTGACAGAGGGTCGGGGCCGGGGGGCGGGGTGCTGCGGTCTGGGGGTGACAGAGGGTCAGGGCCGGGGGGCGGGGTGCTGCGGTCTGGGGTGACAGAGGGTCGGGCCGGGGGGGGCGGGGTGCTGCGGTCTGGGGGTGACAGAGGCACGAGGCCGGGGGGGCGGGGTGCTGCGGTCTGGGGGTGACAGAGGCACGAGGCCGGGGGGCGGGGTGCTGCGGTCTGGGGGTGACAGAGGGTCGGGGCCGGGGGGGCGGGGTGCTGCGGTCTGGGGGTGACAGAGGCACGAGGCCGGGGGGGCGGGGTGCTGCGGTCTGGGGGTGACAGAGGCACGAGGCCGGGGGGGCGGGGTGCTGCGGTCTGGGGGTGACAGAGGTACGAGGCCGGGGGGGCGGGGTGCTGCGGTCTGGGGGTGACAGAGGATCGGGCCGGGGGGGCGGGGTGCTGCGGTCTGGGGTGACAGAGGGTCGGGGCCGGGGGGGCGGGGTGCTGCGGTCTGGGGGTGACAGAGGATCGGGCCGGGGGGGCGGGGTGCTGCGGTCTGGGGGTGACAGAGGATCGGGCCGGGGGGGCGGGGTGCTGCGGTCTGGGGGTGACAGAGGATCGGGCCCGGGGGGGCGGGGTGCTGTGGTCTGCGGGTGACAGAGGGTCGGGGCCCCGTGGGGGAGGTGCCAGCTGCCGCGCGTGACAGAACTGCCCCTCAACCGCCACCAACTGCCGCTGCTGGCACCGGCACCGAGCGGAGGCGAAGGCGAAGGCGGGGCTTAGCCGGCGAGGGGCGTGGCCTGAGGACGCGTCCGGTGGGCGTGGCTTATGGGGGTGCTTCCGGTGTTGCTGGCGGGGAGCGGAGCGAGGCTGCCGGTAAGTGAGGCAGTCACCCCCCCCCTGCCCCCGAGGCCGGCCGGCCCCCTGTGTGCCTGGCCCGCGTCCGCCCCGTGGCGGGGTGTTGGCCCCGGGAGCTTGGCCCAGGGCCGGCGGGGGCGCGTGGCAGCGGCCGAGCGGCGGGGCCCGGTCCGGTCCCGTCGCGTCCCGCTGGAGGCTGGGCTCGGTCCCTGCGCGTGCGTGGCCCCGGGCTGGCTGCCGAGTCCGGGGGGCAGCGGGGAGAGCCCCGCCCGGGCACTGGAGCAAGCGGCGTTGGCGGGAGGAAATGGAGACGGGAAGTGCCGGCGGGGAAATCGCAGGCTGGCAGCCCGGGCGCTGCGCTGGGAACTCTCTCCGCCGGCGGGTCCCTGTGCGTGTCTGGCCGCGGCGGGAAGGGGCTGAGGGGCGGCCTTCGCTGCGGGATTGTGTCTGCTCGGAGCTGAAGTGTGCCCCGGGGAGCGGGCCGACTGAAGTCTGGGGTTGCTCTTACTAAGCTGCGCCTTGTTGTTCCCTCTGTGTGGGCGATCCCCAGATCTTACAGACCAGTCCAGCCTGGAAATGCCAACCGGCGATAAACCACCCCAGTAGGTATTGGCAGTAGGCACAGTAATGTGCTCTCAGCCACAAACACTGATCCTTGGCCATTTCTGAACACTTCGCCTGGTTCACATCCTACTTAGCATTGCCCGAAATGCTGGGAAATACCACTGCAGGCAGTGTACAGAGCTGTGCTTGTCAGAAAGGTGGGCCCCAGTCCCTGACAACCTGTAAACTTAGTGGGTGAATGTCAGTCTAGTTCCCAGCAGATGGGAGGAGATGGTCTTGCAAAAACCTTTATGGACCACATTAACTGACACTTGGTTGGCCATTCTCATTAGCATGGCCATGGGTTAAATTGTGTCAGTGATTAAACACAATGAGCAGGATTCTGAACTGCTGTCCTGTGGGGATTCAGCCTTCAGAGTTTTCAAGTATGAAATTCACCCAAAAATTATAAAAGGAGGAAAACAATTAAAAACAATCAGTTTCTGTATGGATTGTAGAATCCATATTCTCGCATTACTGTTGTTCAGCCGCTGTAGCCACATGAATATGTTGGTGTAATAGGGCTACACTCTTATTAATGAGAGAAATTGCAGTACCACAGACCTATACACTCGCTCCCTCACTTGCCAACCCCACTAATTTTTTGTTTTCTGTGCAGCTGTTGTATAATCGACACCCTGCTCAGTGGTTTGGGCATTGGCCTGCTAAACCCAGGGTTGCAAGTTCAATCCTTGAGGGTGCCATTTAGGGATTTAGTTGGGGATTGGTCCTACTTTGAACAGGGGGTTGGACTAAATGACCTCCTGAGGTCCCTTCCAACCCTGATATTCTATGGTGCTTTTGGCAGAAATAACATTTTTGTGAGTTAATCAGTCCATAAAGGGCACTACATTTATATTATAATTAAACTAGACCTGAACACTAAAGTGTGTGTGTCTCAGAGTTTCAGTCCTTGTCTTCAGAGCTCTTCATGGGATTGACCCAAAGTACCTGAGGGATTGCCTTGCTCTCTCAGACTATGGTCTTCCATTCTAGCTATATTCCACTGAAGGAATGAAAGTGGTTAATAATGCAGCTGTCAACCAGCAGAGTGAGACTCAAGTGTAAGACTCAATTTTCTCAGTAATTGGCCCATGATTGTGGGAACTTGCTCTTAGAAGAGTTAGAATTAATGCAACTCTTTTAATCTTCTGATCAGAATGTAAAAACTGCTTTGCTGATCTAGTCTTTCCATGATGATAACTGAGTGGGGTGTGGAAGAAAGATACAGCTACTGTAGTGATGAGCACAGTACAAATGTTTAGGTAGGCATAACATGAATAAAGGATAAAATGTACAGGTCCATTTATTTATAGTTACAGTGCCCCACAGATGCCCCCATACTTATTTAAACTGAACACATGAGAACACATTCACCCGCCAGCTCTTTAAGCTTGCCTTTTGATGACCACAGGCAATGAAATCCTTGGATTCAGATCTCAGCTGATATGGAAAGTGCAGCATGGTATGCTCTAGCATCTCTCTAGGTTAGGGATGGGTAACTTTAAGGTAGTAGAAGGCCACAAAATCCACTAAAATCCTTTGGCTAGCAGGGGTGTATGATGTGGCGGAAAATAGGGTCCTGCCCTGAGTGGTTGCAGGGAGGGGGAAATCTGGTCCTGGTGCAGGGCTGGAGAAAGAGCCAGTTCTGTGCTCACCTCACAGCAACAGCTCCTGTCCCATGGAGTTGGGTCTGGTTCCCTGCGCCAGCTTGTTGGCTCTTGCTACAGCATCATGTGATGCGCAGATTTATGTGCAGGAAGGACCTGGCCCATGCAAAGCCCTGTGTCTTTCCTGACCATTACAATGATCTAACAGGCCAGATTTGTCTTTTGGGCCACCAGTTGCGTATCCCTCCTCCGGGTCACTGGTGGAGCTGCACAGGTAACGGCTGTCAATGAACGGTTTCGAGAATCGAAAAGTTTTCTTTTCTGCATTGGGACAAATCCGAAATGTTTTGTGGAGAGTCAGCGAGAACTCACCCCAGAGCAGCCTGGTGGTTATGGCACTCTCTTGGGATGTGGGAGACCCAAGGTTCAAGTCTCTGCTCTACCTAATTTGGAGCCGGGATGTGACTAACTATCAAGCTATTCTGGCTCAGTAGCTTCTGTCTGACCAGAAATTCTGTCCTGGACATGAGAAACTTTTCAGAAGACAGTTTCATTGGAACTGATCTATTACCACACACAGTTTTGGTTTTGATTGGCATTTTCTGATGAAAAACCATTTTGTAGAAAAGTCCCTGACTACCTCTAATTCCTGGCTAAGCATTCCATTAGAGGGAAGTGCAGACTCAGTAGCACCCTGGATTCATAGACTTTAAGACCAAAGAAGGGATCATTAAGAGAATCTGGTCTGACCTCCTGTGTGACATAGGCCAAAAGATATCACCCAGTAATTCCTGGATCAAGCTCATATCTTGTGGTTTAGCCAGAGCATATTTTTTTCCCTTCATGAAACAGCCAGGGTTTTCACTGAAGGTGAACGTCAAAATTCTTGGCTAAATTAAATGCAACCAGCAGTGGAGTGGCTTATTGCTATTATGTCAGACTGACTTCTGAATTGTTCTTAGCTAGTGATTCTGGGTTATTTGGCATTTACATGAACTGTTCCATCACAACAATGTCTGGCCAATCCAGAAAGCTTTTTAACAGGCTGTGCCATTAAGTTTGCCTTGTAGGGGGGAAAAAGGCAGCAATACAGAACTAAAAGTGATTGGTTATAAGTTATGCCTCTTCTCCCCAGAAATGCTGGTAGTTACAAGAGCTAGTGTATGTAGGCAGTGGAATCCACCTTGCTTTTGGTTAGGGTAGTTTTACTGGGAGTAAAGGGAAGGAAACCACTAGTCTGTTAGCCCACTTGGAACAGGGTAATTAATAATGGTCTCCACATCCTATGGAGCCAGGGGTTTCAAACTCAAATCACCATGAGGGCCACCTGAGGACTGGTATATTTGCCCAAGGGCCGCATCACTGGCACCTTTTCAAATAAAGGTACAATCACACACCCCTCACTCCACCCCACCCCTGCCCTGCCTCTTCCCACCCCTTCCTCACCCCTATTCCAACCCCTTCCCCAAATCCCTGCCCCTGTCCTGCCTCTTCTCCGCCTCCTCCCCTGGGCGCATGGCTCCCTGCTCTTCCCTGCTCCCTCCTGGAAAGCGCTAAGCTGTTTGATGGTGGGAAGCACCTAGAGGTAGGCAGAGGAGCGGGGACGCAGCGTGCGGGGGGCGGCAGGTGAAGGGAGCTTGGCAGCCACAGGAAATAACTGCAGGTTGGTGCAGGGAGCTGCGGGCCGCATCTTTGAGACTCCTGCTATAGAGTGCCTTCTACCAGTGGTCCTCAGGGCCCTTTATAAACATTGATAAATTAACCTTCAGGACTCTCCTGTGTAGTAGCTAAGTACTGGTAACTCCATTTGACAGCGGAGGTGTAGAGGGGGATTTATATGTTCAAGATCAGACTTTGAGTCTGTGGCAGAGCCAGGAATATAACCTAATTAGACTTGCTGATTTCGAGTCGTGTATACAAACCTCTAGGTCAAATTGTGGCCATTTCGGACCCTTTACACACACTTAAGAACATGTTCTGTGATCAATGTGCTTAATTTTTCATACACTGATTCCTCTGCGTTGGGAACATTCTCGTTGAAATTTTACCTTTTCTCCAGAGAGACTCTGATTATTCAACTCTTGCTGTATACGTATAATGGAATCTGTGAACCAAGAGCGTTTTCACCTGCCTTGATGTCGGCTCTCTTATCAATGAATATTGGCAATGAGGTTAGGGCATTACCTGCACAGCTTTACCCTTCTTCTGGCCCTACATAACTGCATGCAATCAGAAGGAGCACTGCTCTCATTCTATCTTCTCCATTCTCCCCTCACACCCCCTATCCTCCAATCCATTATTTGCTGTGATTGCCGTTGTTGGCAGTGTTCACTGCCCACAAAGTGGGAGGATGTCATATTGGAACAAGGGCAGAGTCTTGGGCTAGTGAGAGGCAATATCCAGTAGTCTTCTCCTTATTACCTATGGAGGAGTTAAGCTTCCTGACATTGCTGGTTGTAACTCCTTGCCTTCCCCAAGGCACCACTGCCTCATATCTTCTCCGTGGTTCAGCTACACTTAATTACTTTTGTGCCATTGGACATTTGTGGAGGGAAAGATCCTGCAAGATGCCCTAAACTTTTCTAGAACTGTTAATTTATCTTTCAGGGAGACATTTTTACTGTCTTGATAGATGCTCAATAGCCAAAATTTACACCAAGTTATTTCTCTTAATAAATATAGACTACATTAAAAACGTCTAGTTAAAGTCAGTCATCAGGCAACACCTGGTCTATGTTTACAAGTTAGATTGACTTAGCTATGTTGTTCAGGGCTGAAAAAGTTTACACCCTGAGGGCTGTAGTTAGGTTGACCTAGTCCCCAGTATAGACACGACTGTGTTGCCAGAAGAATTCTTCCATCAGCCTAGCTACCACCTCTCATTAACTATATCAATGCAAAAACCGCTTCCGTCAGTGTAGGAAGCATCTACACTACAACACTACAGCCGCAGCTCTATACCTGTGTCAGTGTAGTGGCTGTATTGTAAATATGGTCTCAGAATACATCAGATTTAAATGCTAAAAGCATGGAACTCAGTCTAACCCCAGCTTACAGCTTGTTTGGCTGTTTTGATACAAAGATAACATACATGGAGTGAAGGTACCTTCCAATCTAGTCTGTACATGGCAGCATTGGAAGGGAGGTTTTCTGAATGGCGCACACAGTAAAAATAAATCATCATTCTGCCTTTTATTCCCAGTGTGTTACTCCTTTCATTAGATTATACCATTTTTGCCTCTTGGTTTTACAGACCTTCAGAGAAACCTGGAACCCTCCGACACCTCAGATTACATTTGTAAATCTTGGCTCTTGCCTGTTCAAATAGGTTCTCTCTGTGACACAGGTGAGCCACTAGCCTTATATAGAATCACAGTGAATTTTGACAACTGACAGAAATGGAAGTATGTGACACTGGATCATGGCTGTGTCACCTGATGTGTAGGAAGTTTTCAGGAGGCTGTTTGTTTATTCTCTTGATCAGTTTGACATTAGGGAAGCTTTCTCCTCTTGGATCTCTCTTGTTTTGGACTGGAGGCAGCAATTTGTCCAAAGTTTATTTTTCCATAATTAAGGTGGATGGGGGAACTATGCAAGAATACCCCACCCCATTTCCTTGTTTCATGTTTAACTTTAGAGCCACTGCCCCTGGCAAATGCCAGAACAAGGAGCAATGGTCTCAAGTTGCAGTGGGGAAGGTTTAGATTGGATATTAGGAAAAACTTTTTCACTAGAAGGGTGATGAAGCACTGGAATGGGTTCCCTAGGGCAGTGGTGGAATCTCCTTCCTTTGAGGTTTTTAAGGTCAGGCTTGATAAAGCCCTGGCTGGGATGATTTAGTTGGAGTTGGTCCTGCTTTGAGCAGGGGGTTGGACTAGATGACCTCCTGGGGTCCCTTCCAACCCTGAGATTCTATGATTCTCTTCTATGATTTAAGACAAAATCTGCCCAGGTGGCTGTTTCAGTGTGTATAATACACTGCAAACCTGTGTTTAGGAATAACAAGTTTAGCTTCCAGGTGATAAATGCAGTTAAGGTAGTGAAAGGTGAACCTTGTCCAACTGAGAACAAGATAATCAAATGGGACAAAACATTTTTCTTTTTTCAGGCTCGTGAGGCACATCTGGGGTTTTTGGTTCACATGGCAGCAGCAAACTCGACTCCACCTGGTTCTTTGGATTTAAACCAGCCGGGATTTTCAAAGGAGATACTGGGGACTAAATTGGAGGGCAAATACCTCTGCTCTGAGTGCAAGAATATTCTGAGAAGGCCATTTCAAGCTCAGTGTGGACACCGCTATTGTTCTTACTGCCTGAAGAAACTTATAAGGTAATTTATCCCTCTCCGGTCTGAAACAAAATGATTAGGAGCAAAGGAAAGCAAAAAAAGGAAATACAGCCTTATTTTCAGTGGGTTGTGAGCGAAGGCCATGTTTTATATCTGTCTCTTAATTTCAGCACCTGGTTCTCTTCAGGCCTTAGAGCAGTGGTCTGAAACCTTTTTACACACAAGATCACTTTTTGAATTTAAGATCAACCCAGGATCTACCCCGCCCCTTCCCCGAGGCCCCACCCCGTTCACTCCATTGCTCCCCTCCCTGTCGCTCGCTTTCCCGCACCCTCACTCACTTTCACCGGGATGGGGGAGGGGGTGCAGGCTCTGGAGGGAGTTTGGGTGCAGGGAACATATGGTCAAACTGCACCTAATCTCAGTGTCATTTGTGATTTATAGATCCAAAATCCTTCAGGGATTGTCACAAATCAGTGTAACGTTCTCAACTGTGGGGTGTGCATTGGCTGAGCTTCAGGCAGGAGGTTGGGGTGCAGGGGTGAGGGGTGCAAACTCTGGGAAGGAGTTTGGGTGCAGGAAGTGGTTCCAGGCTGGTGCAGAGGAGGGTGAGGGATGTGGGCTCCAGTAGGGAGTTTGATTCAGGAGAGGGCTTCGGGCTGGGGCAGGGGGTTGGGATGCGGGAGGGGGTGCGAAGCTGTAGGCTCCGGACAGGAAGTGCTAACCAAAGGTGGTTCCCGGCTGTCGGCACAGTAAGGCTCAGGCAGGCTGCCTGCGTGCCGTGGCCCCACGCTGCTCCCAGAAGCGTCTGGCTGCTGGCATGTCTCTGCGGCCCTGGTTCCCAGCCAATGGGAGCTGCAGGGACACTGCTGGGGATGGGGGTAGTGCATGGAGCTGCCTTCCCTCGCCCCCACCTCCCCCCAGGGGCTGCAGGGATGTGCTAGCAGGCAGCTGTTTCTGGGAGCAGCGTGGGGCCAGGCCAGGGCAGGCAGGCAGCTTGCCTGAGCCTCGCTGCACTGCCTGGCTTTTAGTGACGTTGAGATTGCAATCAACTGGCAGAGGCTCCGGGATCAACCAGCTGATCTCGATCGACAGGTTGGTGACTACTGCCGTAAAGAGTATGTCTACACAGCATTTTGCCATTCTCGGGAAGGAGCTTCCCAACCCAGGTCAACCAAGTTGGGCTAGCAAGGCTTGCACTAGTGCTCTACAAATAGTGTGTAGACAGTTCTTAAGTTGCAGCTCAGGCTGGAGCTTGGGCTCTGAAGCTGCTCTCTCCAGGCTTCAGAGCTTGAGCTTCAGTCCCAGCCATAACTTCAAAGCACTGTCTACACAGGTCTTTTTAGAGCGCTAGCAGAAGCCCCGCTAACCCCAGTCTGTTGATCTGGCTGGAAGGCTCCTTCCCGTGGGCTCCAAAATGCTATGTAGACATACCCAAAGTTTCCTGAGTTTGTTGTGTTCTTCAGGTGGTATGGTCAAGCCGAAACCCAGGAGATTCTTGGGTATGAAAAAGACCAGGTGGTCCATCTGGGTTGGTCCACTCTTATTAAGTACTGTTGTAAGTGACTATCGGGGCCGTATAAAGAATTTGCTGCTTGTAGGTCCGTGCTTGGCAATAATACCACATGTGTGAAATGTAAAAATACATTTTATGCTCGCAAAAGAAGTTTCAATTGACCTTTTTAATTTCTCTGTCTTCACTTTTTAGGGCTTGGGGGAAGTTAAATATAAGAACAGCTAATCATGAGAGGAAGAAAACGAGAATAAAGATCAGTACAAGGAAGAAATAACTAAAATAGAGCAGAAATGTATATCCATTAAAAAGATCAATCAATTAATGCAAAATGTTTTAGTAAAGGGTTCCATTTGCTGTTTTAAAAATCTGCTTGTGTAAATAAAGCACCTTTGGCTCTGAGGGATCTCTTGAGAAGCCTCTTGTCACTGAATCACAAATTCAGCATGAATCTTTCTATTTTGTGGCTGATTTTTTTTCCCCACCCTCATTAGCTCTGGGCCTCAGAAGTGTGCAGCCTGTATTCAAGAAGGAATATATGAAGAAGGAGTTTCTGTTTTAGAAACAAATACGGTAAGTAAGACCTCTCCAAAGTAGAAAACATTGAAGTCATTCATAAACATTTCCTGTTTTTGTTTAGAGTGAGAGGTACCTAAGAATGGTGGAATCCATTATCTAAGAAGTTGTGAATTCAGTATCTCGAGTGTAATAATTAGTGCTGTAATTGATTCCCCAACTTCTAAAATTCAAGACATCTTACAACACAGTTTACTTGTTTAAACTCTGCAATAAAGATTTGTCATAGATGCTGTCACACAGTCTGGAGTGGCTTACGACCATGAGTGTCTACTTCAGGGCAGACTATCAGAAACAGGGTCCTTACCCCATACTGGTGATATGCTCTATAATTCAATTTCACCAGCCCAGTAACAAATGTGAACTCCTGGATCACTGTAACAGTCTTACTATGGAGTCACACACAGTCCCCTTGGGCACTCCAGTCTGTCTTGCCACCCAGGCAAGCTGGACTTATGATAAATGGTCACTTACTTCAGAAATCACAAAATACTCAGGTTGTGACCAGTCACTTACCACAGATCAATTTGTATCTTAGATCTCACACCAAAGACAACTCCTGTAGCCAATCTTGTACTAAAGTAATTACAGGTTTACTAATTAGGAAAAAAAAATGAGAGTTATTTACAGGTTAAAGCAAGGAAGCATGTACACACAAATGAGTTGCCATCTACGGTACCTAAAGGTGACAGGTGTAGTAATCTGTCAATTCAAAATGTCGTTCAGGAGAGGCCAAGGAGTAATCCCTGGGGATGTCTGCCTAAGGCTATGTACATACTACAGGTTAGATCGGTATACATTACGGTGAATAAGCCACCTCCCAAGCAACGCAAGTTACAACAACCTAAGCGCTGGTGTGGACAGTGCTATGTTGGCGGGAGAGCATCTCCCACCGACACAGCTATTGCTGTTTGCAGAGGCTGGAGTAATGAAGTTGATGGGAGAGTTCTCCCGTTAGCTTAGAGCATCTGCATTACCAGCAGCACAACTGCACCAATATAAGCTCTGCATTGTAGCCATGGCCTTAGTTTGGTATGAGAGTTCAAACAGCAAAGAAATGAATTGTGACCCTGTTTTATCTTTTACATTTAGGGCATGTCTGCATTACCACTTATGTCACTCAGGGGTGTGAAAAAAAACATGCTTCTGAGCAACATAAGTTTCACTGGCATCTGTGTCCCTAGGAGAGCTTCTCCCACGGACATAACTGCTGCCACTCATGGAGGTGGTTTTATTGTGTCTGTCGGAGAGCTCTCTCCATTGATACAGCTGTGCCACTATAAACTTGCTAGTGTAGACACAGCCTTAGCTTTCCAGGCCATGAGACAAACTCCCTTGTGATAGGGTTGTTCACCAATCCTATGCATTGTGGTGATGTTCCTTAATGGCCTGTGTAATCTTGATAGGCCTCTTTAATGGGAGGGGGGCATGATTCCTGTGTCTGGATTCCCAAGTTCAGAGCAAACATTTTCAAAATTTTGAAGCAAAATGTACATATTTCCTTATAGTCTGGAATACGGACATTACATGTGAGATTAATACATGCAGCAATTTATAAGCATTTCATAGAGACTAAACACTAAATACATTCGTATAACACTAATACCTGTTTTGAGCAACATTAACATACAGGTGAGCTGGTTTGGTTTCAAGCTATGCATTCTTAGCTAATTCCTACGGCCCTGGCTGTAGCTGCTTTACAAGAGTCACAGATCCATCTCTAAGGGTATCGTGGGACAACAAGTTTGGGGAGACTGTTTGTTTCATAGCAGTGGCCTGTGAAGAATCTGGAGACTAGATCAAAGCTGCAATCCCAGAGTAACGTGTCTTTGCTTTTTTCCATTTGAGGCTTTCCCAGATAACGCAGCGCGTCGGGAGGTGGAAAGTCTGCCGGCTGTCTGTATCAATGATGGTTGCCCATGGAAAGGGACTATTAAAGAATATGAGGTAAAGACAAGAGTCTTTCCATGTATCTCTTCATTGTGCTTTCTCTTTCCTTTTGCATGTGAGTGGTGATGGGCAAGGCACTGGGAATTAAATGAGTTCCTGCTGTCATTAGCCGTCAGCTTCTGAGCTTTCAGATGCACTAGCTCAGTCCTAGATAAACTCTGGCCTCCTGGAACGTTCAGAGCTTTCCAGTCTAACCTAGGTGGTTGTGTATCTAGTGAGGGTGTAGACAGACTGGAGAAGTTTTCAAATACTTCATATGATCCCTCAAACCAACCACTTTTTCCTTCTATGACCTCCAAAACTACCCACTTCTTACTTCCAATATACACCATATCCCAGAATCCTCCTTACTGCATCAGCCCAGAATAACTCCTCCAAAAACTATAATCCTAGAAATACTGGGCTGGAAGGGATCTCCAGTGGCCATCTAGTTGAGCCACCTGTGCTGAGGCTGGCCCACATAAACCTAGACAATCCCTACCAGATGTTTGTCCCACCTGTTCTTAAAAAACCTTCAATGATAGGGATTCCACAATCTCCCGTGGAAGCTTATTCCCAGAGTTTAACTCTCCTGAGTTAGCAGGTTTTTCCTAATATCTAACCTAAATCTCCCTTGTTTCAAACTATGCTGATTTCTTCTAGTCCTACCCTTGGTGGACACGGAGAACTGTCCTCTTTATAACAGACCTTAACATATTTGGAAACTGTTAGCAGGCCCCCCCACCCCTCCTCGGTCTCCATTTCTCAAGACTAAATATACCCAGGTTTTTGAACCTTTCTCAGAGAGCAGGTTTTCTAAACCCTTTATCATTTGTGTTGCTGTCTGGATTCTCTCCAATTTGTCTCTGCCATATATTATGGCCAAAATAGGCATTTACCTTCAGGCGTGAATAAATGGATTTGTTTTGGGGATGTTGGCATGGATATAGTTCTTGTCCTGCCCACTGCTCTTTTGTATTCAGGGCCTATAGTAATTGCGAAGGTGAGGCCATTCCCCAACACACAGGAGGCCTGGTCAAGAGGTCCACAGAGTCATGGATTCAGTGGGTATGCCTCCAAATAACCTCTTCCATCAGCTTGCTAGACAAAATGGCCTCTGCACTGCCTCTTCCCCTTAGCATCAGAACTACACCAGTTCTGTGTTCAATGCCATTTGCAGTTTTTATGGCCCAGTGAATGGGACCATTAGCACATATACGTACATATGGTACCAATCTCATTGGAAAGATACATTCCTATTGAAAATTTCATGAATGGCACATTTCCCAGCACTCAGTGAATAGAGACTATTGCAGTAATTTGCATTGTAAGGATTTATTTGCAGTCAGATGAATTAGGAACCACTTACAAAAAATAAATATAAAAGAAAACTTGGTCTGCTGGGAAATGTTTACAACCCTCTGGAAACACTGGAATCATAGCCCAGACTGTGAGAACCGCTGAGTGAAGGGACTGAGATAAGAGCAGTTGGTGAGTCCTAAGGAGTTGGGGTGAGGAAGTGATGTTTTATTCCTGACAAAGCATTTAAGACGAATCTATTTAGTGTGACATCTTGATTCTATTAGCAATGCCATTATCGGGAGGCAGGAAGAACTATGATTACTTCTGATTTTGTCTCAGTCCTCTGGTTTGCCTTTTGTGACCACTAGTAGAGAACTTCATCTGCACTTTGGCCAATACTTTAATACTTATAGGCTTGGATTTCAGCCTAGAAATTCAGTGGGAGTTGGGTGCTGAGCTCCCTTAGACTGCTGTGAAAATGTCACCCCTAGATCCATGAGAGTCATGGTGTATTTTTGCAATTGACTGAAATAAATGTTAAATTCAAGCTCTAACCCTAGTGCTTGTTGGTAGTGTTTCTTATTTATAGGGAGGAGATTAGAGATGGCAGCTTCAGTATACCAGTGTGTTTACTGAGGATTCAGATTAGCATTGTTGATGCATGTAGATTGCTGAGTTCCGATTTCAGTTCTGTGCTGTATGCCTGGCAGCTGTTACCATGAAGTTTTGTGCCCCAATTTAACAAATGGGGCCAAATTCAACTGTGGCATAAGTGAGCCCAGCTCAATTAAGGCAAATGGAGCTATGCCTGACAGCAAGGTCTTCAGCCCCCTCACTTTAAACAGCTACTGACTAGTTTGGAAATATGTTTGAGAACTTTAATTCCATTGGATTTCCAAAAAAGGGCATGAGGGCAGTTCCTGTAGGGCCAAAGAAGTGTCCTCTGTAGCCATATGTCAGTGTAATCTTGTAAGATTTCACAAGTTAGACAGGGTTGGACTTGGTCAGTACTTGGATGAGAGACCTCCAAGGAAAAGGTGCCACACGCCATGTTGTTGGTGATTCATGAGATAGTATTTTCCCTCGCCAGTCAGTGCTGTACCAAAACCTAGCATGATAAGAAGTATTTGCTGTTGGAAGTAACTTCTTTTGGATAAGACATTAAATTGAAGAGCTGACCTCTGGTTGCCATTTAAAAATCTTACGACATTCTTGGAAGATTATGGGTGTTAGCCTAGGTGTCCTGGTTAAATTCCAATTTGAGTAACTTATGTTCTACCTTCTTAATTCCTTCTTGTGTGTGAAAAGGGATGTGAGATTCTCCTGTCCCAAACTATTCTGTAGTATTGCTGTGGACTGTAGATAACTACCCAACTTCACCCCAGAGGTGTCTGCGCTCCAGTAGTGAGAGAAGCTATTCATGGGAAAGGGGGAGGGAGAGCACTTTGGGATCCTTCTGAATGGAATGTGCTGTATGCATGTGAGATATTAGTTGACAAGCACTAGCCTTCTTTACTCTGCTCTTAACAATCAGAAAATACTAAAGATTATTTTGCTAAAATAAAGTCAGGTCCATTGGAGGCAGTCTAGTGGAAGCATCTTGGGCTGCTGCTGGGCAGTTCTGAGCCCGGAACTCTATTCTGAGGGATAGGCAATACTCTTGAGGAAACTCTGTGCACCAAAAAATTAAATTATCTGCCAAAAAAATAAAATTTTTGTGCACAATATTTTAAAATTCTTCAACATTCTGAAAATTTTATTTGTCAATACATATATGTGGAGGCTCCAGCATGGCAGTGGGGAGCACAGGTCACTGACTGCATGCAGGGTGATCTCCCACCTCCAGCACTCTGCTCTCCCTCCTCCTCTCCGCCACTGACAGGAACTCAGCAGTGAGGCTGCACCCGACCCTGACACAGCGCAACGGCCAAGCCTGCCTCAGAAACAACCTAGGCTCTAGACCGGACACACCAAGTGTGGGTGGACAGGCAGGCTCAGCCTAGCAGGATCCAAGTGTAGAGGGGCTTAATGTGGGGGATTCAGGTGTGGGGAAGAGGGTTCTGTATGGGGCAGTCTGGGTGTGGGCAGCTCAGTGGGGGATCTGAATGCAGAAGGGCTTGTTGGGGGGGTACCAGGTGCAGGGGCAATGGGACTCTGCAGGGGGGTCCAGGTGAACGTGGTTGGGGCTTAGCAGGGGGCGTCCAGGTGCAAGAGAGGAGGGGCTCGTCAGGGTGAGGGTCTGGGTATAGGTGGTTGGGGCTCAGTGGGGTGGTCCACATGCAGGGACGGTGGGGCTCGTTGGGGTGGGGGTTTGATGAGCCTGCTTAACAGGGGAGCCCCAACTTCAGCTGCTGCAAAGGGGATGCCGCATGGCAGGCTCCTGCTTCCCCTATCCTCTTCTCTTCCTCATCCTATCACCCTGCCCCACCCCCTCCCCATCTCATCCCCCTTCGTTCCCCACTGCTTCTTTCCCATACCCCAGCCCCTTTTCCCTGCCTTACTGCAGCCCCTCACTGTTGTACAGAAAACAGGATGTCTCCCAGCACACAGAAGACTAGCACAACTGGCACTAGGACTCAGGAGGCGGCAACCAGCTGCAAAGTCAGCTGAACCGTGCGGCACCCTCTTTCAGCCAGGCAGCTCTGCCCTCGCAGAAACGGGGGCGGGGGAGCAGTGGCATGTGACTCCATGTGCCTCCCGTGCCTCACCTCTGTTTGGGGGGCAGTGCCTCCTCAAAACTACACCATGGGCATCCCCTGCCCCTCCCATCCCCACCTGGCTTCCCTTGGCTTCTCCATCACTTTCTGCAAGGAAACAAAGAAATCTGCAGGTGGACATGTTTTCTGCGTGGCGCAGAGCAAGGATTGTGGGCATGGTAGTAGTGACTGTTGTGTCTGTAGGGAGCTGGAGAGGGATTATGGCAGCTGTAGTAGTTGATTTATCTGATACCTCATATCTCTGCCCCATTGTGGCAAGGTGTTGGATTGATTGTTACTGAGGGTGAAGGGAAGTGCCCAATAAATATGTCAAAGCGGGGTCTAACCAGCATACTACATACCTGTGTACATTTCTGGCTAGTACAGACACAGTCATTAGGTGAGCAAGGATTGCAGAAGGGGGCTGTGGGTGTGTCAGCTCTTCTGTATAGCATGTCTAAAGCTCTGCTGTGTCATCTGAAAGCAGCAATGTGTGTTGCTGCCTTCAGCAGCAGCAACACTCCCACCATGGAAAGCCCCTTGCTGTGCTATTTCAGACTGAGCATGGAAAGTACCTAAAAGATAATTCACTGTGTATTCATTTTAAAAGCTTGCAGGCACTGATATCAAGAGAAACTCATTTGGCTACCTAGGAGACTGTGTCACTGGTATTTTAGTAATTTCACAGGGGTGGGAGAGGAAGAGCACCAGCTTCTGCAGCTGAAAATTTTCAGCCCTTCACCCTTGAAGACCTTCCTCAGCTTTCCAAGTTTTGTTTTCTGTTTAAGCAACCAGAGGTCGTGTCTCAAATGCAGCATATTTTTAACTGCGTGTGTGGGCAAAGTTCATGCTGTCTCTTTCAACTCTTCCTATTGGGAAAATTATTAAAATATTCAGCACTGTCACAAGAGATCTGAATTTTTAAATACAATTTTCTTCTTGCTGTGTTTTGAATATGCTGGTAAATGCTTGGAACATGCGAAGAGTTTTTAAAAACAGGTGCTTTACAGAAAGGAGAAAAAAATTACAGATGAGAGATGCAAAGACTGTGAAGTTAGGCAGTTGGAGCATGAGAAATAACCAAGAAAATATATCCTTGTGACTTCCAGGTGCTCAGATATGATGGTGATAGGAGCCAAATATGTACCTAGAATAGGTACAGACAGACTCCTAAGGATCACCTAAGTCCCCAGCTCTTCACACAGCAATAAAATGGCACTTCTCTCCCACCTTGCAACAGAGTGATGAGGGAAGTGAATGTTCTTCAGCTATAGAGAGAGTCTCTTAATCAGCAGCAGGATTTTAAAATAAATTGATAGGGACATAAGGTCTTGCTTGAAGTTAAGCTCCTTCTTGGGGAATATAGGGTGATTTGAAGGCTAGGGAGACCTGAATGGAGCAACAGGATCTGCCCTTCTAATCCTGAGAGCACTATTTAAATAGACTAAATGAGAGGTCGGATTAGTCTGCCAGGTAGTTCTGTGGCTAGGTGGTCTGTTTTCAGATAAAATAGAGGCCAGGAGGGAGAAGACAGTAAATTGGTCTAAAAGAAATTCAGTCTTCCTTGTCAGTTGAGTTCAGCTAATAAGTATAGATGAGCTTTCTTGTCTGTTGGGATCATAACCTGTCCTGGTCCAGATTCAGATTGTGTTTTGTTAATACCCTGGTCTTCGCATTACTAATAGTTTTGTAGGCCTGGAGCCTTTTGCCAGAGCTCAGCTGAACCTGCGGAAGAGAATAAAAAATCCAGTTGAATATCTGTGTGTGTGGCGAAGACTCCCCCCTCCAGAATTTAATTCAATTGGTAGAGGGGAAGCGAACGTCCCATCTCTACCCCCAGAGTTCAGGCTTCAGGATTACTTCTGGGATAATTTAGTTACTGAGATTGGTCCTGCTTTGAGCAGGGGGTGGGACTAGGTACCTCCTGAGGGCCCTTCCAACCTGGATATTCTGTGATTCTTAAGTTTTGTGGCTGGACAGAGTGGTCTTGCTGCTAGAGATATTTCAGTGCTGTGGGTGGAGTCTTAATTTAATGGTTTTTACTTGGAATGTAGTTCAGACCTGCTGGCCCTTGGAATTGCTTCAACTTTTTTTTTCCTCCTTGGAAATTGATATTAAAGGTTCCGCAGCACCGTCCGTGTTCGTTATAGTAAGATATTGCATCTAAAGCTTTGTGGCTGGAGTGCCCTGTGATGCTGGGCAGGACACCAGGGTTCTGTCTTTGAAATTAGGAAGGAACTTCTGTTGTATTTCCCTGTTGGAAGCTTCTGGTTCCAAGCTGGTTTATAGCATTGGGGCACCATTTTCAGCCAGTTCATAGCTGTATCCTGCTGTCCTCACTGGAAGTGCGTGTTGCAGCACTCGGTGCTTGTAGGTAGAGACGGTGCAAGGAAGTCCGATTCTGGAGAGAAGGCCTAGTGACTCTAGAGCTGGGGCTGAAATCCACAGACTTCAAGACTGGCCTCCCTTAAAGTTGGAGCGGCAAAGTTTGCATAGCTGATTGCCTAGATGTAGATCGGGATGGGCAAACTTTTCAGCCCGAGGGCTACGTCGGGGTGCAAAACTGTATGGAGGGCTGGATAGGGAAGGCTGTGCCCCCCAAACAGCCTGGCCCCTGCTCCCTATCCGCCTCCTCCCACCCCCTCCCACTTCCCAGCCCCTGACTGCCCCCTCACAACCCCCCACCCATCCAACCTGTCCCCTGCCTGCCGCAACCCCTGTTGACACCCCCACCCCTATCCAATCCCCCCGGTTCCCCATCCCCTGCCCCCCCAAACCTCTGCCCCATCCAACTGCTCCCTGTCCCCTGACTGCCCCCCAGGACCCTTTGCCCCCCTTACCACGTCACGCCTCCCAGCTGGAGCCAGACACACTGCCCCGCTGCCCTGCATGAGCATGCAACCCTGCCACCCAGAGCGTTGCCCATGTGGCAGCGTGGCTGTGGGGGAGGAGGGACAGAAGGGGAGGGGCCAGTGGCTAGCTGCCCAGCCAGGAGCTCAGGGGCCGGGCAGGATGGTCGTGGGGGCTGGATGTGGCCTGTGGGCTGTAGTTTGCCCACCTCTGATGTAGATTGTTTCCTGTCCAACTGCTGTGTGGGAGGTAAGCTACAGGGAGTGCCAGAAAATGTGCGTGGGAGGGGATTGGAAAGCCCCATCTGAAAGGGTCTGCCATGTCAGTGTTTACTTCTCAAAACAACTCTGTGATATTGTGGTGGCTTTGCTAATTAATGCTTCTAGCATCTGGCTCTCTGAAAATGTAAAGCTGTAATTCAGTATCTTGGATGTTCAGATCAGTCACATGTCCCTTCTAAAGCTTTGATGAGACAAACCTCCACCCCACCCCCACAACCTTAGGTTGAGCACAGTTCTGTTTAAGTTTTCAGACAACATTTGACAGTCAGTTGGGAATTGAAATTTTTGGACTCTCAGAGACTTTCTTCAGAGAAATGCCAAGGCTGTTATCACACACTTTTGTGTAAAAGCTGATGGAATTTAATTGGCGCTTTTGGTTCATGGGTTTAAGAAACTCAAAAGATTGAGATCTAAAGTAAACCCTGTTTGGGGAAAACCTAGTTTGGTGCGGATTTTCCAGTGTTTAAAGGGCACCAGTCCTGACTATGTTTGCATTTTCTTCCCTCATACATTTCCTTTCCTGAAAGCCCCCTCCCCCCCCCCCCAGGACTAAAGTAAGAACAAAATTAATATTTAATGTCCAAACTTCTATACTTCTGGGGCACAGATTTGGCTGATTCACCTTGTCCACATCCTTCCCATAAATCTGGAAGAAAGGTGGGAGCTGTGTCCTGTCAGGGCTGGCCAGATGTGGTCCACAGAGTTCTAATTTATGGCTTGTTGGTGACCTCGTCTTTCTTATGGAGGTCAGACCAATAGAGATGAAAAGTTCCAGCATGGAATGCTCCAATTTGATTCAAGTGATTGAGCAGCTTCAATCAAGATGAAGCACTGCATGCTAGGACCTGGAGTATCCTCTGTGTTTAAAAGAGGAGGCTTGCTCCTTTATTCAAAGCAGGCAGCGCTGCTGGGCTTTCAGCACGTTGACTGTGAACTTCTCAGAGTTGCAGTATTTGGGTGCTTTTAAGCTATACTGTTTTGCTGGTGGAGATAACTATTGAATACTGAGCTAAAACCAGAAAGTGGCGGTGTGAGAAATCTCGGTGCTGTTAGAAGAATCTTGGGACCAGCGTGTCCTCATTAGCAACAAAGGAGAGACTGAGATGGTGGTCTCCAAAGAACTGTGACCTGTAGCGGTTAAATGTAACCACAGTGATGGTCTGCAGAGCAGATCCCTTTAGACCAGTAGTTCTCAATGTCTTTGGTTGGAGCTCCCTCAGGTGATAGATGGGTGCTATCTATTATGTCCTATATCTAGGGTCTTGTGCTTTCTGTGCCTTTGATTCCCAGTTTCCTTAGCAAGTTTAATTTAATCTTTGTCCATGAAATGAAATTAACTGTATCTGAAGCTGAATGTGAAGACAGTGTGTAGGCTCCAGCTGGTCCGGAATGCGGCTGCCTGCCTTGTCCATTTAGCCCACCGCGTGCACATCAGGCTTGTGCTCAAGTCCCTTCACTGGCTCCTAGTCAGCTTCAGTTTAAGATTTTGGTCCTAAGCTTCAAAGCAATTCATGGATCAAACTCTAGCTAGTTCAAGACCATGTTTTGATATATGAACCACTGCAACAGCTGCATTTCTCTGGGACAATGCAGCTGACAAAATGCAGGACAAAGGACATGAGAGCTAGGGACAAAGCATTCTCTGTCCAGGGGATCCTAGTTTTGAACGAACTTCCAGTGGAGATTAGGCAAATCCAGAGTCTGACGGCTTTGGGAAATGCTCCAAAACCCATCCTCCTCAAAAAGGCCTTTTCCATGTGAGCACAACACTAAAGTGCTGACACTCCTTTGTGCCCAATAAACCCGAACCAACCTAAAAGCCCCGTATACCAAAAGTCAATCTAAAACGAAATTAATAAAATCTAAAAAATTTCAAACCCAAACCCTCCCGTCAGAGTGTGTACCCCTGCCGCACCCCACACCTCTCCTGCACCCAACTTCCTGCCCTGAGCCCCCTGCCACATCTCACACCCCTCCTGCACCCAACTCCCTGCCTTGAGTCTCCTGCCACATCCTGCACTCCCTGCCCTGAGCCATCTGCTGCACCCCTCCTGCACCCCGACCCCCTGCCGCACCCATCACCCCTCTTGCACCCCACACACCAACTCCCTGCCCTGAGCCCCCTGCCACACCCTGTACCGCCTGGTGACAGGGAAGGGGCGGGGCCTCATGGAAGGGGTGGAGTGGGGACCGGGGGCAGTGAGGGTGGGGGTGTCAGTGATGCGGCCCTTGGGCCAATACACTAGACCTCATGTGGCCCTTGTGGTCATTTTGAGTTTGAGACCCCTGGTATATACCCTGAAAAGGGAGAGCCAGAGACTCTATGGACTTTGCTGTTGCTATGGATGTTACATGGAAGGCATTCAGATCCTACGGTGATAGGTGGAGGTCCATTTCCATCCCCCTACCACACACAGCCAAAGCTCACAGTTGAAAACACGACATAAATTTAATCTCTGATTCTTTTTGACAGTGATTCATTCTGAGGCTGGCTTGTTCATCATGCCCTCCAAATGGCGTAGCTTTAGTGCACCAGGGAAGGGAGAGCTTGTTTCTGGTGTCAGCTGCTGTGCTGCTGTTCTCTAGGTAGCCTCATTCACCAGCTGACACGTCCGGCTGCAAGCTGGGCTCTAGCTCACCAACCGCCTGCTGCCAGACTCCATGCAGCAGTGCATGGACTATGCACTGTAATCTAGTTAATATCCACTTGTGAGGAAAATGGGAGAGGCAGCCACAGCAAGGAGGGAGACAGAAAACAAAATATCAAGCATCTGGCTGTTGCAGAGTGGCAAATTCCATATCAAAAATGCTGATTTTTGTTTTTTGTTTTGTTTTGTTTTGACATCTTGGGAAAAATGCCACATGCCAGAGCCAGAGCATCTGGGGGTCCCTGGAGCCCTGATTGTGATAAATGAGGCCAGTCCCACCTCGTCAAGCTATTGCTTCAGCCTCTCTGCAAACTAAGACAGAAATCTGTCTGCAGATTATACTGGGCACCTCTTCAAGATTTTTCTCCATGATTATGTGGACTAGAAACTTTTAAAATGAAAGCTGGGATTCTGGAGCACAGTTCTGCCAAAGGGGTGAATATACAGAATATCTGTTGCAATCACTCTTAGTTTTCTTTCCTCTTATTGCACTCTCTCTTTCCCTCCCATGATGGCTTCTGCTCCTGATGGCATTCCCCACTGTCTCCAGAAGGCCACATGGTCTCTAGGGTGGGGAGGAGGCTCCATGAGGCTGGGCCACATGTAATTCATGGCTGAACCGAGGGCCATGGGAGCAAAGAAGAGAAGCTTGGGTCATCGGGCTGCCGGCAGAGCCTGCAGCTTTTTGTGTGCACTCTGTTCCTGTGGACAGCTATAGTAGGGTACTCCAGGGGCAGCATGGTATGGTCTTCAAGGAGCAACCTGCAGCTGGGGGAGAACATTTGCAGACTGCTCCACCCTAGTACTCTGCTGTGTCCAATGTGCCTCTGGCAGCCCCCCTCCCCAATCTGGATAACACTCGGATATGACACTGAGGCTTTGTCTACACTAGAATCTTAATGACAAAATTTTTGTCATTCAGGGATGTGAAAAAAAAATACACTCCTCGAACGACAAAAGGTTGCTAACAAAAAGTGCTGGTGTGAACAGTGCTTTGTCGGCAAGAGAGCCCTCCTGCCGACACCGCTATCGCCGCTTGTTGGGCAGCTCTCTCCTGCCAACCTACAGCAGCTACACTGCGCGCCTTTTAATGGCACGGCTGTAGCGGCACAGATGTGTCACTAAAAGGTGTGTAGTGTAGACGCAGCCTGAGTGAAAATAGAATTAAGATGTTAGTTTCCTTTGCCCTCTTTGTGTAGGCCCAGAAGAGCCTTTCATCCTGAGATCCATTAGGAAACGGGCTTTACGCATCTGTATCTGTGGATTTTTTATACGGTTGTATTGAAATGTGCTGCTCTTGTTGTCACAGAGCTGCCATGAAGGGGACTGCCCATTCATGCTGATTGAGTGCCTGGCATGTAAGGGAATGATCAAACTGAATGAAAAGGAGCGCCATTCGGAGCGGGAATGCCCCGAGAGAAGCCTCAACTGCAAATACTGCAAATCGCTTTTCTACTTTCCTGACATTAAGGTATGAGCGTCACAGCATAAGCACACTGCAGGTATCCTTACAGCGAGACCCACCTAGACATGCACCCAGAGGCAAGGGAGCAAGTGTGGAGTGCTCTCCATTAGGGTAGATCATTGTATTAGCACTTCTTGAGAAAAGCAAGGATCTGTCTAGTCTGAAATTTATGGTCCTGTTGTAACTAGCTGCTAGTGTGAATCACAATCAATTGTGTCCTGAACAAATGTTCATAGAGTGTCTAGATTGGCACTTCCAAGGGTCTTAGTTATTCTGAGTGACTTGGCCAATCAATTAAGCTAAAAGAAGACCACAAACTCCAGTGTAGAGATCCTCGAAGTGGCTTGTACAATGGAGCAATCACTGGGCTGTTTCACTGTCACTTTTAGAGAAAGGAAGTTATTTGCAAACTAGTGAATACTTCCGGCTTTACTTGAGTGAGAGGAGTTAGGTGTCGTTTTGCAAGATGCTAACTTGATCCAGTGTTGTCACTGTACTGTTGGTGCTGTTGCATTCTTAGCGTCTGATATGAAACCAGAATGTGTGCCGCTTTGCCACTGACTGGTGGGAATTCGAGAGCTGCAAGATCAGCCCCTTAGTGTTTAAGCAAGACTAAAGCCTTTCCACTTCCCCTGTTCTCTTGGGTTTTCCTAGTCCGCTTGCAGAACGATAATGTAATGGGAACAGAGACTGTTGTTATACAGCCCACTCTCAGAGTAATCGCAAGCTGCCTAAAAGTGATGGAGATGAAACCTTGACCATTCAAGGGGATTTAGCTCAGTGGTTTGAGCATTGGCCTGCTAAATCCACGGTTGTGAGCTCAATCCTTGAGGGGGCCATTTAGGGATCCGAGGCAAAAATCTGTCTGAGGATTGGTCCTGTTTTGAGCAGAGAGTTGAACTAGATGACCTCTTGAGGTCCCTTCCAACCCTGATATTCTATGTTTCTAAGTTAAAAAGACAGATTTGCCTTTGTGGCAGCATAGCTTGCCTGCTGACAGGGACTGTAAATGCCATGATTGCTCCATCCCTTTGGGGTTAGATTGTAATGCATCATTCTTGAATGACATCCCCCTGCCTCTTTGGCCCAAGGGTGGGGCAGTTTCCTTTTATAGGAAGTAAACAAAGAGCTTTGTTTTGGACAGCTTTCCATGGTACCTATGATTTGAGCGGAGAAGGATAAGGTGCAGGGAAAACCAGTGGAGAATCCAGAAAAATATTTCAAATATTTGTATGGAATTTTTTTGAAACGTGCCTGTTAAAGCTAATATTTGTAGATGTCTTGAAGAGATACTGCACAGCACAGTGCTGTTTCATTTACAGCGTAACAGCAGATTTGTGCTCAGACAGTACTTCCCTTCCTGCCGGCATGAACAGAGTGTATCTCTCGGTGCATATTCAGTAGAATCACAGAATATCAGGGTTGGAGGGGACCTCAGGAGGTCAATCTGCTGGTGCTACTTAGAACATAAATGTTCTTTCCTTCATGGAAGTTAAATGCTGTGCAGCAGTCTTAGACTGGCTGGGAGCTGGGGCGGGATTGAATGAGAGGGCTAGAACGGGAGAGTGGCTGGAGGGGAGAGGAGATAGAAATGAGACTTGTTTGTAAATGGCAGACTAGAGGGAGGCTACAGCCCCACCCCATCAGATCTTCTATTGTGTACGTTCTCCCTTTTGAAATAGTTGCTTTTGAGGTCAAACCTTCCTTGCTTTACTGAAGTGAAGTGGTGCTGTTACCAGGATTTTATGGGATAAGGAAGGGAATGAAGAAATTGTCTGGAGCCCTCTTAGGATAGGAGCAATTGCTGGGTGGGGAGGAAATCAACCCCTCTGTTGTGAGTGGGTTGAAATCACCCTTCTCCCCCCCACCACCAACTTTTACAGAATTCCACTAATCCTTGGTATTGACATACACAGTTTACCCAGCCTGTCAGCAGACTGTAGCATTCGCATGTCCAGAGACATTGCAGCAGCTCTCTTGGATCAAATACCGTTCCTTTAACCCAAGGGTCGGCAACCTTTCAGAAGTGCTGTGCCGAGTCTTCATTTATTCACTCTGAGTAAAGGTTTCGCGTGCCAGTCATACATTTTAACATTTTTAGAAGGTCTCTTTCTATAAGTCTATAAAATATAACTAAACTATTGTTGTATGTAAAGTGAATAAAATTTTAAAAATGTTTAAGAAGCTTCATTTAAAATTAAAATAAAATGCAGAGCCCCCCCAGACCGACGACCAGGACCTGAGCAGTGTGAGTGCCACTGAAAATCAGCTTGCGTGCCGCCTTTGACATGTGTGCCATAGGTTGCCTACCCCTGCTTTAACCTATGGAAGGGAGAGAGTAATTATTGAAACATGAATATGAGTTAGCAAATGGATTTCTTTTTTCGGTTTCTGATGTGGTGGTAGAAATGTAGCTAGTGGTTTAAAAAACAAAACTAGTCTTTAAGAGTGTGAGTTTGTACACTATGAACTTGACCAGCAAGGTTCACAAATAGTTCAGATTTTAGATAGCAGAAAACTTTGTATTTATAAAAGGAAGTTAATTAAAATGAGGGCAGGGGACTGGACTTGATGACCTCTCGAGGTCCCTTTCAGTCCTAGAATCTATGAAAAAATGAATGAGTTTCTAGTGCTAAGTGAACAATCCTATATATTTAATCTGTTTTAATCTGACTTGCAATCTATGTATAAGCAATAGAACTCCAGTAGAATATCAGAAAAGATGACACAACCTACCTGGCATATAAGAAGAGTACTAAGACACGTTGTCTAGATTTCCTTTTTGGGTAGAAGATTTTAACTTATAGACTCATAGACTCTAGGACTGGAAGGGACCTCGAGAGGTCATCGAGTCCAGTCCCCTGCCCTCATGGCAGGACCAAATACTGTCTAGACCATCCCTAATAGATATTTATCTAACCTACTCTTAAATATCTCCAGAGATGGAGATTCCACAACTTCCCTAGGCAATCTATTCCAGTGTTTAACTACCCTGACAGTTAGGAACTTTTTCCTAATGTCCAACCTAAATCTCCCTTGCTGCAGTTTAAGCCCATTGCTTCTTGTTCTATCATTGGAGGCTAAGGTGAACAAGTTTTCTCCCTCCTCCTGATGACACCCTTTTAGATACCTGAAAACTGCTATCATGTCCCCTCTCAGTCTTCTCTTTTCCAAACTAAACAAACCCAATTCCTTCAGCCTTCCTTCATAGGTCATGTTCTGAAGACCTTTAATCATTCTTGTTGCTCTTCTCTGGACCCTCTCCAATTTCTCCACATCTTTCTTGAAACTTACACAAGGTTGAGTGCTTAGACATTTTGCTTATCATAAAACTAATGTAGGAAGAGAGGATTTAAGCACTACAGGAATGATATGAAAAGAAGAGAGGAAGATGTTAAGAGTTCACATTTTAATTCTTACTGATAGTTTATCTGTTGAAGAATCAAAAAATAAGGTTTCTAGGGTCATTTTTGTGTATTCTCTTTTCCATCCTAAAACAAAGTGCTTACTGCAGAACAAATGTGGTATGTGTGGTTTTTTAAAAATTATCTTTAAAATATGATTCTCTTTCTGGTTGGCTGAGAAGCACTTGCTTGGTGAACTGATCTGGACAATGGAGGCAACATTGGAAAGCTCATCATCTGTAGCTGTCAAGCGTGGCTTTGGGGTTTTAATTCAGCCAACTGGTATCCATGACGACTGGTAGATCATGGAAACTTCTTACCAGGAGGGTTGGGGGCTTTCACATAATTCTCCTGAACATGTGTTTTCCTGGCAAAGCTACAACTGTAGTTTCCTCTTGATTATGTCGTTCCATCAAAGAAGTAATTTGATTTTTTTCACATTGCGAGCTGAAACTAACACTCTTAAATCAAGCTGAGTACTTGCAAAGGTACCCAAATACTATAACAGTGTGGAAACTGCAATGTAGAAACATGACCTGACATGCAGAAACACCATGATTAAACCAGGATTTATGTGCTGTCACATGACAGACCTTTTGCTAGTAAAATGTATTTGTAATGAAATAGTGGATCCATTGAGTTTCATTCTTCACAGTGGCCTTATCAAAGCTGTTGTAGGTGTACAAATGGCCTCTTGTCATTTCTTTTACAGGCTCACGATGAGATCTGCCCTAAATTTCCACTGAGTTGTGAGGGCTGTGGGAAGAAGAAGATTCCAAGAGAGAAGGTATTTGAACATTCTTGTTTCACAGCACACACTGCATGTAGTTTGAGTTCTAACAGAATGTGACTTGAATTCTGTGAGTGTAGAAGAGGGACCCTTGAGTTAGTCCATGAGAATGTTCAGTCTCTATTAAGAAGTGAAGGAAAACAATTAAACACATTTAATTTTGAGAGGCAGCTACCATTCACACCCAGTTACAGTGTTCCATAAGGCTCTTAGCACTGGTGTTTTCTCAATTTGTGATGCACTGTAATGACTCAATCTTTTTCCATGAGTAGTGAGTAACTCCACCTAAATCAGAGTCTGATTCATGCTATATTTGGGTGCTCACCACAATTACTGGAGAGACTCTTTCCTCCTTGCACAGTGGGTAACGTAGCCTAGGTAAACATCTTTTATTGGATCAACTTTTGCTGGAGAGAGAGACAAGCTTTCAAGGTTACACAGAGTTCAAAACTTGTCTCTTTCACCAACAGAAGTTGGCCCGATAACACATATTAGCTCACCGACCTTGTCTCTTATATCCTAGGACCAACATGGCCAGAACAACACTTACCCTAGGTGATACAGTTGTGTTAACTGCTCTAGTTGGTAGGGAAAGAACGCCACTATCCCACCAAATGAAAGATCTACAACCCTTCAGACCTAGCATTAGACTCCACATCGATTGCCCAAAGAGTGACTCTTGGGACAAGTGATGAGGCACTGAAGTTCTAAAACCTTGATTGTGAGTCCCTGTGGAAAAGTGTACCCCTCGGTCACTCTCCCATCTAATAACTGAGAGCTGCCTTGGGGCAGCTGAAATGGGAACAGGAGAGAGTGTGAAAAGTTGGGTAAAGAAGGCTTTAGAGTGGACAGTAGCAGAGGCCTCAACTCCTATAGCCTTGGCATTGTGATCATTGGACGCTAATCTGCCTGATTCTGAAATCTGAAGCCATTACAGCTGACCCAGACTTAGTACCAATAGGGAGCGGGACTTTCAGTGGTTTAAAGTTTTAACTTCCTCTCCCTCCAAACTTTTTGTTGCTCCACAGTAGACATTGTCCCAGCATAACCACGCTGCTGCGTGTAGCTCAGAAAATAACTTGAATCACTAAGGGTTTATCTACACGGTGCGTTAGTCTGCACTAGAGGGGTGTAAATTCTAGTGCGCACTAGCATGTTGCACACTAATTGGTCCACGTTGTCCCTGCTGGAGCACAGTAAAAGTTCCCCCCTCCTCCCCTGAGGTCATAGTGTAATACTTAGGGAACTTTTAGTGTGCACTAGAGCACTTTTAGTGTGCGCCAATAGGGTCCGTACAGCCAGTTAGTGTGCATTGCACCACATAATGAGGCGTGTGGCTGTGAATTATCACCCAGTAAAGGCCCAGCATATCTAATTGGTAGAAGGAAGATTTAAAAACAGGATGATGTGTGTCAGTGCCTGTTTGGGCTCCCATGTGCGGTATGATTAGCACTAACAACTCCATGCTCCAGGGTAGGCTGTTGGCACTTCCCTACAAAGCGTATGCAGCCAGCAGCCATGGTCCTGGAGGACAGCTACCAAAAAGCCATTGCCATGCTGACAAGCAGCAGATTTTGGTGTGTACCTATCTCCACGAAGGATTGCTGGACCCAGCAAGAGGGCACCTGCTTGTGGCAGAGTGTTTGCAGTAAGGACTCAAACAAGAAATAACATGAGCATGCTCCTGGTTCTTAGGTCTTTAACACTTAGCTGGAAATAAAAATGTCAGGCTGTGATGTGATCTCACCACACTGCATTGGGAGCCATAATTGTATAAAGTCATGGGTTTGATACATTGCACCATCTTGGACAGCCCCCAGGCACAGTTACACCAGAGAAGTGAACTGGAAAATATGCAGGGGAGAGGGGAAGCCTTAAGACTGGCAGCAGCCGAGGGTGGAATGGCACCCTTCCTCTTGAAACCTCCTGGCTTTTGTTGGCTTGTCACAGCCATGACTCTGTTTTCTTGCTCAGTTACGTCATTGTGGAACCTGCACAAAGTTGAAAGAGTGTGTCCATCTGTCCAAATGGCTAGTCCACCCCGAAAAGTGTATGAGCTTCCCACATGGCACCACTTTGAAGGGGTTTGCATCGGTCACGCTCATGCCCATTGAGCTGGCATATTTTGTGCGTGCTCCTGGGAAGGAGCAAGACCTTACAGCCATTTTTTTTAAAGGAGCTTCATTTTCAGTTGCAAAGGGATGTTTGAGCTCTGGTGAGAGCCGCACTGAGGTCCCCACCTTTAGTAGGTGGCTTCTTGTCTTAACTGGCCACTTCAAAGTAATCCCAGGGCTTCCTGTGCAGCTTTGCTTGGCCAGATGCTAGGCTGCCATGTTTGTGTGTTCCCTTGGACAGTCACTGAAGACAGATCTCATTATACAAGCGATGGTCAATTGTATCTTCCCTAAGGAGCAAATGCACAAGTGGCAGGTGGGATTATCCCTGCTCCCCCTGGGCCCTGCCAATCCCTGCATTGTATCCTGTGCTGTTGGGGCACCTAAAGAGGAATTGCCTGATCAATACCATTGGGTGAAACAACCCTCTGGCTCGTAAGCACTATTGGATTAGCTTCATGGACCACAGCTGTGTCATGATCAGTAAAGGGTCAGTTATCCTCTAGTTCATCTTCACCTTCCTATCTTGTCTTGGGTGTAGGGCGTGGAGTTTCTTGGGGTATGTAAAATGGAAGAATTAGGCTTATATTTGACATGTTGTTTTAACCTTTTCTGTAGTTTCAGGACCATGTGAAGACTTGTGGCAAATGTAAAGTGCCTTGCAGATTTCAGGTTGTTGGCTGCACTGAGATGGTAAGGCCAATTTCTTAATATCTGTCTAGGGCCTTGTCTTCACTGCAGTGTTAGCTTTGGTATAACTTTTGTGTCGCCCCAGCTCGTCTTGCATCCACACACACAGAGCTCTAGATGGAGTGAAGTGAAACTGGCTGGCCTGTGGTGGGGGTGAGGGTTGAAGTTTGAGTGCTGCTGATGCTCTAGCTAAGCAGTGGGAATGCAACTTATGTCTGAGACTATTTTGATCCAGTATCCAGAGCTGGATGTATCTAGAGAATTAACTGACTTGAAGTGATTGTTTCCTCAGTGCAGAAAAATACCTCGTAGCAGAATGCTAATATACAGAGAAAGCAGACTCTCCTGTTCCCTGGGTACGTGATTCGGGGGTTGTCCTTGTAGACTGTTTTGTGGGGAGGTGTGTCTAGGCTTCTGAGCTTGACCAGTGAAGGCTAATAGTCACTCTTGTCTCTGGATCCGGGTGTTGTGGGGAATGGAAGAGAAGCCGTTCAGTAAGCTCGCTGGGGCGGTGAATAGCAAACTCCCCATGCTTAAAGTCAGACTGCTGCTGATGGATGCCAAACCACGCTGATAATCTGCCTTTAAAGACTGTAAGGCTCTGCCCAATGGGGCTTATCTCCTTGGGAATAGGACACATATTTCATTCTGGGCCCTAACCTGCAAGCACTACGTGACCCTCCACTTGACCCTACACAATTGCAAATAATTTCAGCCTGTCTGTAACTCACTAGATCCAAGTCCAGGCAGCCCAGCAGCCTTTAGATGCTGAAAGTACAAATCAGCCTGTGTGCAGTAAAGAAGACCTCCTGGATCAGGACCAGGATTGGTTATAAGATCCTTTTGGTGTTGGAGCCAGAACCCAGAGGAATGCTTTTGGCGTCTGCCTGCAGTAATTTAGCCGAGTGGTACTTTCAGCTATGCAGTAGCATGCCATAGCACACTGCTTCAAGGAGGTTGTAATGCCTGAGGAGTAAGCCATGCTCGGGTGCGTGTGTGTTGGGGGGATGGGGCAGTCTTTCATAACATGGGCTCTTCAGAGAGTGAGAACTGGGAGAGTAGTAAATGTCTCTGTTTAGAACATGCCAAAGGATAGATCTCAGATGGCTTTCATGTAATTCCTGAGTAGCTGGGAGCATGGTGTTATTACAGACGTGATTTTGTAAATAAAGGTCTCCTGATTCTGTATGATGACTGAGCTTATGGGTAAAGCACAGGACAGGGTATCAGCAGACATAGATTCTGTTCCCAGCTCTACCCATGACTCGCTGTGGCAAGTCACTTCCTCTCTTCATGGCTTGGGGATAATAATAGTAACACATCCCCTCCTGGAGGTTTCAGGAGGGTTCATTCACTAATGTTTGTAAACTGCTTCTGAGGGATCCTTGGAATGAAGGTGCTATAGAAGGGGGGCAAAGCTTTATCAGTTCTACAGTGGGGTGAATGTTCAACATCTGTCATTGTGTAAGATTAGAATTTTCCTTAAAAAAACCTGCTTGCTGTTGGACAGTTTGTAACTGTCTCTTTCTTTGCATTACCCTTGGCTTTTATCAGTTACAGTTGTAACCCGCAGGGGATGAATGTGTCCTGTGGATCTCGTGCCATAGTGGGAAGCTGACTTGCTGCAAATGGGAATGTGTATTTCTTTTTCTGCAGGTGGAAAATGAAAAGCTGCTGGAGCACGAAAGCAGATGTGTGGGGGAGCATCTGTATATGTTGCTGGGCTTTGTGCTCAGCCTCAAGGCTGAGTCTGGAGACTTAAAGCACCACCCAACCCTTACGTCAGCGCAGGACAACTCCATGCTCTTAACCACCAATTCGCTGTGCTCTGAATCAGAGCTCTCTGAGTCCTTAGAGCTGCGGGGAAGGTGCGAGGCCCTGGAGAGGAAGACGATCACATTTGAGAATATTGTGTGCGTGCTGAATCGGGAAGTGGAAAGGGTGTCTCTGACAGCAGAGGCGTATAGCCGGCAGCATCGGCTGGATCAGGAGAAAATTGAAATGCTCGGTAACAAGGTCTGTAACCTCTGGCTTTGGACTTCTGATTCTTTATGTTCTGTGAACATCTTTCAAATCATTTGTCCCAGTAATTAAAGTGCTTAGCTTTAGTGGAGGTGTAATGCGTGCAGGGGTCTGTGATATGGCCTCATGGCTATCAGGAGCCAAGCTATAAGTATATTTGAGATGTTCTGAGGAAAAGCTCTCTGGACATGTACTCCTGTGAGGTGTACAGAGGAAGCACCATTTCAGCTTTCTGGATGCTGAAAGATCCTTGAGCCTGGTCAGCTCCCCACCCTTATAGTGGGAGAACCTGAATTTCTACAGTCTTACCTGCATCCTCAGCTTGTCTACTCTAGAAAGGTTTGTTGCTTTAACTGTTCCAGCCTAGTTAAAGCAACAAATCTCCCCACACTAGTGTGGATGGGAACCGAAGTAAGCTAATAAGGCATCTCTATACTGGTACACATGTGTCCACACTAGAGGTTATACTAGTATAACTGTATTGGTAAAAACTCACATCTCCAACTGACATAGTTACACAAGTATAACTTTTTGAGTGCAGAGTAAGCGTTAGACATTTCCAGGGTGCACATCACCCTAGTATCTAGATGCCATCTCAAAATCGCATACATGTTAGAGTGGGAAAAAACCTGTTATGTAGGTCATCCTCCTACAGTACAGAACTGAGCCCCTACAGTATGCTCTGCAATCTTTGTCTGGCTCTAGGTTTATATTCATTGTACTCTAGACACAGTGTCCATGGGAGCTCTGATAGGGAGCACACCTTTGTTTTCCAGAGGAATGATCTCGCAAAGCAGAGGCCACGATACTTCACAACAGCAAATAGCTGTTTGGAACCATGCTTGACTCAATTTGTCCGTTTCTCTGTCCCTCAGTTCAGTTTTGTCATAAATGTTGATTTTCCACCCCGCTCCCTTAATGTTCTTAATGGAGTGGAGACCAACACCTCATCTTTCATTGACTGGATTCTGCCATCCACAGCTGGAAAGTGCCCTGCTCTGGCAGTGAAGAGAGGTATTGGTTAACTGTTTGCTCAAGAGCAGCAGGACGATCTCAAATTATTTTTAGTGAGTTGGCCAACAGTGGTGGATTTCCTCCCTTTCCTGGCCACCATTACATCTGGAGAGCATTTCCCGCTAAAGATCAGGCCTGAATGAGGTTCACAGGATCCCTTGACTTTCCTGGGTCCCTTAGCAGCTTATATTTCTAAACAAGGTGCTCTGTGTATGCCACTGATCAGGTCCGGCAGCTGGAAAGGAGCATTGGACTGAAAGATCTGGCCATGGCTGACATGGAGCAAAAGATCCGTGACATGGAAGCTTCGACATACGATGGCGTTTTCATCTGGAAGATTACAGACTTTGCCAGAAAACGTCAGGAGGCGATAGCTGGCCGCTGTCCTGCAATCTTCTCTCCAGGTTGTTTCCTAGAGATTAGCAAAATAGTGCAAATCTCCAGCTGTGTCCAGTCATTTGAGTAGTGTTGAAATGACGTGTGGCATGTAGAGATTGTTTCTTCCAAGTTCTTTCCCTCACTCCCCACCCCCCAAGAATGCAGTAGAGACTGATTTTTTTACAGTGAGATAAGTGAAACTGCATTGCTATAAGATATCCCTTTTTCCCTGCATACAGAAGATTTTTCTTTCCCTAACAGGAAATGTAGCCCTCCTAGGCCCAGAAATAGCCCTGCAATAATAGCCCTTTTTACATAGTACAACCCAAATTAGGGCCATCAGGGAGATGGTTAGCAAGGGAAGGAATCGAGGTACCTAGAGCATAACATGACAATAGACAGTGTGTCCACAGGGGCTGAGAAACATGCATATCTCCAGCGAGCCTTGTGCAGCTGCCTGCTCTTCAGATAAAGTCAGCATGCTCACCCCAGCCATGCAGCATTCCAGATCTAGAGAGTCTCCAGATCACTCCCCATGTTGTTCTTGTCTGAGCTGTGACCTTGCTAAAGCAGCAGCATCCCAGCACTCCAGACACCGTCTCTTTGAAGGACGTCAGTGCTGAGCGAGCCATGGAGTCTGCTAGTGCCATAGTTGAGGGACATGGAATCTGGGTCTGTGCCAACGGGACTAGCTCTGGTTCTAAACCAGCAGGACAATTCCTTTTTAAAGCAGCCAGTCCTTGGAACTGCACATAAATTAGAGACAGACTAGTTTAAACGGACAATCTAAAGAACTGTTCTAAAACGCCAGTTGTGATTATTTGTCTATTGTATGGTGTCTTTTATTTTCTATCCAAAACATTTTTGCCCCTTGGAAAATCCCTTTTCTCTTCCAGTTTTTCAGTGGAACTGAAGCTTTCCCATAACTGCGTTTGCTCTACTAACTCTGGCCCTGTCACTGGAACTTCCTCTTAAAAACAGTGGTCAGCCTTGAAACCCCCTGCGAGCAGAGCTTCACCTTCTGCAGGATCAACTCTGCCCATCATATTTCCCAAGCAGACACGCTGAGTTGCATGCCATTTTGTGTGCCCCTTTGAGATGAGACCTTAAAATCTTACAGCCTGTCTGCTCTGGGCACTAAACTCATACAGCCCTGGAGGGGTTTGACCCAGTTTCCTTGGCCTAAATGTCTCCTCTCTCACCCCCACTTCCCTTCTTGTGTAACATGCTATATGCTGGCTGATAACCAGCCTCTTCCACAGAAGTGGATGCATTTTAGTAGTGCTGCGTGGCGAAAACACTTTGGAGTGAGATGCTGTATAAGATATTAATTCTTACAACCTGTGTCACATCGTTATTAATGAGCTAGGATCATTGATAATCTCACAGCTGAAGGAACAGTGTTTTTTTTAAATTGCTGCAACAAAGGGCACATAGACATTTGTGGATCCTGTTACAAACAGGTTTGTTTTTTTTGTTCAAGCCCCAAGGCCCACAGAAAAGCAGTGTGTTGTGCTTGGTTTGAAAGGGACTGGAAATGAGAGAGAGAGAGAGGTTTTTTCATGGAAAAACACTTGAGAAGAAACTGTTTATAGGAAAGGAAAGACTTACCTGCCAGCACCTGAGTTTCCTGCATGTTACTTAGACCCAGCACCAGGCAGGAAGCTGCAATCCTGATGCTGCTTTAGCTATGCAGAAATGAGGCAGAGAAACAGAGGTTTGGATTGGTTAAAAATTGCCTTTTGGGTGCGTAGTTTTTCTTACTGAGCTGAATGGACGCTTGGTACAGACTTCTAGCATATGTGTCTCTGGTACCTTCCTGGCTGGTCTGTCTTCACCTGAGCTTGCCTTGTACTTTGCTCAGCTGTCCCTCCCCTTCTTCCCTCAGTTTGTTTTTGAATTATGAACATCTCAGTAACATTTGGAGGCCCCAGCTGAGCTCAGGCCCCCATTGGGCCGAGTACTGCACAGCTCCATAGTGGAAGCGACAGGCTCTGCCCCCAGGAGCATACAGTCTGCACCGACAGATGGTGCAGTGGAGAATAGAGATGAAGTGACTTGCCAGTGCCAGAGCCAAGAGTAGCAGCCAGCTCTCCTAAGTCCTTACGGAAGGGCCTGATCGCATCGCCCTCCACGTGCACACAAGCTACCAGTGTTAGCACGTTGTATATCCACACTGGTGCATTGTTATGAATGGGCTGTTCCCTGCACGACTCCTCCAAAAGCACACTGTGCAACATAGCCGCAGCTACGCAACGTGCTCTCTCCTTCCTTGTGGAAAAGGAGATGCGCAGCTTAAAGAAAGAGGGAATGAAAGGCGGAGGCTGAATGTAAAACTACACCTCTGCCCTGTTTTAAAGTAACTTGAGTGTTCCTGGCACAGTGGGACTCAGTCTCTGGGCCCTGGACTCCAGGTCAAGTGTAGCAAGTTTACAAGTACAAAGATGCCGGAGCGGGTGTTGTCTGCCAGCCTGAGATCTCAGCTGCAGTTTGGGCTCTTTCCTGCTTGAACACTCACGGCTAGTCATAAAGGGGAGTAGGCCAGACTAGGCCCTAAGTGACACTTGTGCAGCCTGTTCCCTTTAATGGGGTGTGACTGGCCCTGTCACTGGAACTTAGGCAGCAGCGAGATTGTTTCCTAAGCAGATATAGGCTCCAGCTCCGTCTCGCAGCATGGAGTTGTCTCTGCAGGGCAGGAGAAGGGTGGAGAGACGTCAGCAGGCTCCTTGTTCTTGTCCTGTAACAGCAGGCGCATGTTAACTAGGCCTAGTGCCTCATGCACTGGGGCCCCAGTGTCTTGTGTGCTTTTAAATACATGTACCTTTATCTGCACCCAGAGGAGATGCTCCAGTGGGCTGCCAGCTCAGGGAGCCCTCCCCTACTTATGCTTCAAAAACCAAAGTCAATAGACAGTTGAAACAGTTTGGGAACCATCTGGGCTCCCCTGCTGCCCTAGCCCTTGTTCTGCACAGCTGTTTATTCTTGATGTTTTGCATCACTTAGCCTTCTACACAAGCAAATATGGCTATAGGATGTGCCTGCGTGTGTACCTAAACGGGGACGGCACTGGACGGGGGACCCACTTGTCTCTGTTCTTTGTGGTGATGAAAGGACCCAACGATGCACTTCTGCGATGGCCCTTCAACCAGAAGGTAGGTGCTGGGAGTGAGTGCAGAGTCAGTCCTGGTGCCTGAAAGGCCTGCCTGGCCTAGTGATGTATTTCCCTTGGCTCGGGCTGGGGCCGTGCAGATACCTGCTCTCCTAGATAGAGGGCTGGCACGTCCAGCAAGCAGAGGCAGAGAACGCACTAGCCCGGGGTTCTCAGACGTCATTGCACCACGACCCCTTCTGACAAGGGGTCGTGGTGAGGCGGAAGCTGAAGCCCAAGGGCTTCAGCCCCAGGCAGGGGGCCTGTAACCTGAGCCCCGCCTCCCAAGGCTGAAGCATTTGGGCTTCGGCTTTGACCCCAAGTGGTGGGGCTCAGGCTTCAGTTTCCCCCTAGGTCCCAGCAAGTCTAAGCCAGCCCTGGCGACCCCATTAAAATGGGGTCCCAACCCCCAGTTTGAGAAACGCTGCACTAGCCATTTGGCGGAGCTCTTCCATGCAGGCTCCTGTCCTGCTGAAAGCCCAGGATACTACAAGAGAGGCCATGGGGAGAGGGGAAAGATACAGTCAGGACTGGGGTGGTGATGTGTTTGGAGAATGACCAGAACTTTCATACTGACCACGCGTGTGCTGTGATATTCAGGGACCCTGAATTGTGCTCCATGACTGAGCTGTCATCTTTATTTTCTAAATTAAATTTCTAAACCTTTGCAGTTGTGAAGAAAACCTTAAAAATAAGAACCAGGTATAAACTGATGCAGTGACATCTGCCTGACTCCGCAGACAGCCTGAAACTACCCATTGGAGCAGCGTGATCTGCCTTGTTTATCTCAAAGGGACATGCACGCAATGGGGCAGGATCAAACTGAATATCAAAATCTGCAGCTGCTGGCTACCCGGGCTGCTGCTGCACTTCATTTTCACATTGAATTTAGCAAAGGCTCTAGTTGTCATTCGACCTGAACCAAGTGCAGAATTTCCCTTGTGGCACAGCAGAGATTGAGAGAAAGCAGGGAGCCTTCTTGCAGGGTGTAGATCTAGCTGGGGCTTGGCATTGAGCCTGAATACAGGCATTACCCCAGCTTGTTGCCACATGAGTGCATAAGGCTGCGTGTGTGTCTGCAGCTTTCGAAAGGTAAAAATGAATGGGAGTCACAGACGGGGGGTTGCATGTTTGCCGTATTTCTTCAAGCTCTTTCTCTTGTGTATTCACCTCTAGGTGACCCTGATGCTGCTGGATCAGAATAATCGGGAGCACATTATCGACGCTTTCCGACCCGATGTGACGTCTTCGTCCTTCCAGCGACCCGTCACCGAGATGAACATTGCCAGTGGCTGCCCACTCTTCTGCCCAGTCTCCAAGATGGAGGCCAAGAACTCTTACGTGCGTGACGACGCCATCTTTATTAAAGCCATCGTAGATCTCACGGGCCTCTAAAGCCTCCTCCCCCACCAGGAGCATTGAGCACAGTGCCAGCTGACCAGGGCTCACCCTCCCGGAGCTGCACCCTCAGCATGCCCCGGAGCAGGGGCAAAGTCCAGACCTGGCAGCATCCCTGAAGGACCTGTTCCGCTCTGAGTGGAAATGCAGTGTCTGATGGGAACCCTCCCTTGGTGTCAAAACACCAGCTTCTCTAGTGCAGATCTTCCTTGAGAAGAGGCTTGTGTTGAGGTTAGTTTGAGTTTGATCCATGATCAATGGGGACTGGATGATCCCGTGCAGGAATCAGCTACCAGGGCTCCCTGCACCTGGGTTTCAAGCTAAAACGAAGGCAGTTCTTTTGTACTTGTTTAATGTACAGCTCCTACAACGGAACAGGCATTCAGCCTGCCCAGAGCACCACTGCACATAGCTCTTTGGCCAGGCTCTTTCATGCTCTTAGGAGATCTCAGTGTCAGAGGGAGCTGGTTTCTCTCTGGTGTTATTGCTTAAAGGTTCTGTAATTCTGTGTTGCTGGTTGGTTTGATCTTTGACATGAGGGTGTGAGGGAAGACGTGGACTAGGAGCAGGCAGAGGAAGTATGTGGGCTTCGCACAGCAGAGATCGTTGTTAGCTCTCAGTGAGAGGGAAGCAGTTTAGCAGTCTCACTGACCTCTCCTGGCAGCCATAGCTGCAGAGGCACTTTGAGTGGGGCCATATCTCAGTAGGGCAAGAGAGAGCTGTTCCCAGTGTGCATGTCAATCCCTGCCTGCGTTTTATCTGAAAGAGATCTGATGGGAGGGGAAGTGTAGAGTAAGGGAGGACAGCACCTGAGGAATAGTCTCCTCCTCTGTTTCCGTGTTGGTCTCCTATAGAACCCAGTGCTCCCAGTGCCTTGGGCATAAGCTTGTGTTTTAATGATCAAACGGATGAGTCTTGTAACTCTGGAGCGGGTCCTGACCTAGTCAGAGAGTTGCCTTGGAATCTGATTTGTTGCCTGTGAATGGTTAACCCTGGAGCTGGGCTTAGGGCAGAACAGCCTTGCTCCCCTGCCCCCATGTGTGAGTTGCTTAGCCCCCAGGAATGAGGTTTTAGCTCATTAGCTCCTTTCCCCACCACTCTCATCCTGGCTTTTAGCGTCTCTCTTCATTTACCTTTGCGGGCAGGCCCCTTCTGGTGTGTCCTCCCTGGAGTTGTTGGTCCCCCACCGAGTGTCCTCCTGCAGGCAGCAGGCGGCAGCTAATCTTGAATGTGAAATCTTGGGCTCTTCGCTCTGTCAAGGGGGTGAGTTGTTTATAGTCTCACCAGCACTGCAGCCCCGACTGCTGTGTGGCCAGCTTAGTGTGCTCTCTGCAGTCAGCCAGTCTGCAGCTGCTAAGTTAGAAACTCTCTGAGGGCTTTCCCTCCCCGGGCTCCTTGCTCTCGGGACCCCGTTTGCTGCCCACTGGTCTTTCTGTTTCGTGGAGAATGGGTCCCTCTCAGCGTGCTGCCATTGTGGCTAACTGGCCCCTCAGAGTTACTCTGTGGTGGTCACCTGTAACTCTGGAGTGGCCATTAGCTCTTTGGAGCCTTATTCTTTGTGGTTTTCTGTCTCTCTCCCATCAGTACAAACCCGCAGGTTCTCTTTGGCCAAAGCACCCAGCTAGCTGCTTTTTGAACTATCCTTCAGGGGTTGTCCCAGCCCTGTCCATCTCTTCCCCTGCTCTTCTGGCCTGGAGGACAGGCAAAGAGGGTGGCCCTGCTGCCTATGCCAGAGGTGCTTCAGGTGGTTGGCTGGAGCCCCCCAGAGAGCAGCAGCCCCACTTCAAGTTAGCATCAGTGATCGGCTGCCTGTGTGCAGGGGAAGGAATTCTCTGTGGAACGATCACCAGTTAGCAAATGCAAGGGAATCCAAGATTGTGAAATTGTGGCCCTCTCCGTGGAGGAAGGCCATAGCCCCTCTGTTGTGTCCTCTAAAGAGAGAAATTGTATGTTCCCCACCTGGGCTCAGGCCCAGGGGCATCTGCAGAGCTGAGGCACTTCTGCCTTCACACTGTCCTAGCTAGGACCAGTGACAGGTTGTCTCATCATAGGCCACCAGTCGAGCCTCGGCAGTGGGCTGCTTCAGTCCCCTTGGCCCCCTTCCGCACACCTCAGCTGGGGTCAGAAATCTGTCAGTGGAGATGAGTTTTGATTCCAGGCTAGGGTGGCAGGAAGCTTCTGCAGGACTAAAGGGGTGCGAGTTGGCGCGTGCCCACAGCGCAGTAAGCCGGTGGGGGTCTCCAGTACGGCACTACTCTCCCACTGAGAGGCCACTGTTATTGAGCCGCTATTTACATGTATCTCGTTTCTGGGCCAGGAGCGGTGGCTGGTTCTCTAGGGACGGTGGCGGGGAAAGGATTATCCGTGTGCAGAACTCCCCAGCCAAAGAGGGGCCAATTCCATGATCTCCAGCTGCCAATAAACAGATGTAAAACAGCCGCCCCATGGGAGCCAAAGGGAATTAAATCAGCTCAGTTTAAAAACTGACATCAAGATACTGGAGGGTCACTGGAGCAGACGGGGGTCTGAGTCCCTAGTCTGTCTAGGACACTGCACTTCCCCAGGCCCCCAGGCTGGACAGTACTCCACAGCAAGGTGTCTGAATCTCTCTCAGCCCTGCATAGATTCCACCCACCGTTCCTGCCCTGAGGCAGCGCTGCTACGTGCCCAGTGGCAACGGGCCTGGGGGCTGCTCAGTTTCAGACACTGTGTCCAGATGGAACCCAGCCCCTCAGGAACTAGCTGTTTTTCTAGCCTGTTCCCCTTGGCGCCAGGAGCCTGTCTTCTGTTCTGTGCACTCCCCAGATCCCCCTTGCAGTGCCTCTCCTGAGCCTTTGGGTGCTTGCTAAGAGAGGTTTCCCTACATTGTCTGAGAAACGAGGTGTCTAGTGAGGAGGCTGGAGACTACACGTTCCTGTAGACTGAGCCGCTGATTGGCTGTGCGCAGGGGCCAGCCTGACTCTTGGTACTACCGTGCTCGAGCCATGGGAGGGTCCACCGACAAGGCCATGGCAGAGTTAAACTGCTGCAGCAGGAGGAGGTGAGCTCTCCCCTGGTTTGGGAAGTACTAGCTTTGTCTTCAGTGGCCGGGGCTGGCTCTTTGAGAAACCTCAGTGTCACTGCTAGGCTTGTCCCTCCACGGTGAGCTCCAGGGATTTAGAGCGCAGCTGCCTTTGGGCGGGTGAGCGGTCAGGCAGTAAGGGGACCTGGGCCCCAGAGGCTATCAAAGGCCTAAAGCTCTAGCAGGGACCCCCAGAAGTTTGAAAGGCATCTCTGGCATATACTGTACATTGGCATCTGCTGTGGGTTCTGTCCAAGATCCAGTCTGGTGGCTGCGGTGGAAGCAAAGCCAGCTCCATACAGTTCTTGTGGCAGGAGAGACCAAGGCGCTGTGCTAGAGCTGACTGGCTGGCTCTCCCGCCCTGTGGAGAGGTGTTGGGATGAGATTTTAGCCAAGGTTCAAAGCCAAAAGTGTGGTGGCTCCAGCAGGCAATTCCGCCGTGCTGCACTGGTGTGGAGGCGCTGCTGATCCCTGTGTGACACGCAAGGTGTTGGGGGATGCTTGCGTTACCACTGCTGCACCTTCTCTCGTATACATTCACCCAACATCCAAAAAGCCTGCACTGGCTTCCTGCCGGAGCCAGTGTTCCCATGCTGCAGATGGGCCCCCCAGTTCCCTCCAGGCTGTAATATTGACCAGAGGAGCCCAGCTCTGGCACAGAAGGAACCACCTGTTATAGCCATCTCATGGAAGAGGGTCCTGGCTGCATGAGAGCCTGTTCCAGCTGAGGGCACAGCAGTGTGGATGGGGAGAAGAAGGGGCCTTAAGTTCTGAGGGAGTCACTTGAAAAGACTTGCTGCTTTTCATGTTGCTGTCCATCCCCCCTCCTCCTTTACCAGCTGTGCTAGGGCTGACAGCTCTTCCATGCAGGACCTGCCCCCCCCCCCCCCCCCGCACAATTACTTCCCTGCAGCTTACTCCCGCCTTTCAATTACCTTCAGTGAAATTGATTGGCTGCCCCCTGCTGCTGGCTACGATGCATTCAGCTGCAGCAGGGTCTGTGTCCACAAACTCCCAGAGGGTGAGAGGCTAAATGGCACCTGTGCCATGCAGCACCCACTTTGTGAAAAGGTGGGGGCTGGAAAGCCAGTGGAGGCGTGGCTGGGCCTTCCCCTGTGCTGCTGTTCAGTGGATGTAAAGCATGCATGGACGAGGCTTGTGCTGCAGCTGCTGCCATGGTGCTGTTTTGTGCATGGAGGCACTGAACTGTCAGCTTAAAATGTGCTGTAGGTGTATGTCCCTGAGCCAGCTGTGGATACCTGCTTCGTAGCTGGGAGACACAACAGTGGTGGCCCATGACCCTTGTCACCCCCTCCCCCCCAAGTCCAGTCAGTAACGGGATAGTTGTATTACAGCTCCACCTGTCCTGCCTTGAAAGACACTAGCAAATCTGCCTGGCCAGCACCATATCGGTATTTACAGGAATCTTTTGCTAAGCCTTGCAGGGGAGGATTCTTGTAAAATTCAAGCCTCTTTACCCACAAGCCTGCGAGGGAAAGAAAGCTTAGGCCAGTACACCTGTCATGGGAGAGGAATTGGTGCTGAGGGTTTGTTGTAGGGTTGCTCAGGAGCAAAGTTCAAAAGCAAACAAATCACATCTATGGCTCATCCAACAGAAGTGCAGCAGGTCAGGCTCCTGCGTGAGAGGCTCAGGTGCTGAGCTCCATGCACTGCAGGCAGCCAGTGTGTGGCTGAGGGTAAGAAGAGGAGGTCGTATGATAAAGGAACAAGTTTGGTGAGAGGGGCTGTGTAAGTTTTGCCTCCCCTTTAATGCACTAGCCCAGTGGAGCCAGAGCAGGTGCTCTCTGGCTGGAGATGCTAACACAGCTCCCCCCAGGGATTGGCACACTACTTTCCAGTGGGCAGCAGCCGGGTGAACGGCAAGCAGGAATGAGGCCCGGCAGTAAGGTTGCCCAACACTTCCATTTTTTTATACAGCCATTTCCAGAAGAGGCTCCAGGTTCATTATCATACGTTTCGTTGTCCCCACTAGGTAGCTAAACCAGAGATGGGGTTTTACTTCTGCGGCGTCTCCTCTGAGGCATGGCCATGTTTGTGTAGAACGCAGGGTGCGGGTCGTTTGGCACTTGTGGAAATGCCTTCAGTTTGATCTAGCTGATGAGTCTTCCAGGGGCCTGACCTGGTTGGGGATTGCTGTGTGCTAGCATAGCCATAACAATATTGCCTTCATTAGCAGCTTTGCAACACCTTCCCTAGACTAAGCACTAGGCTCTCACCTTTCATGGATGTGTCCAAACACAGTGGCCTAGGTGCTAACTGTGAAATGAAGTGTCCTCGGGGCTGTTGTATGAAAAGACCATTAATAAAGTATTGTATCCCAAGGGAAGGTTGGACAGTAATGGGATAACATGCAGCACCATCAAGAATGGGAACTAGAAACCATTTCTGTGAAATTGATGGGTTTGAAAGTGGGATGCCTTGTGTGCCACAGCCTCCTGTGGGAGAGGGGCTCAGCCCTCATTCTATTTACTTTGCTAAAGAACAGGACAAATGATCCTCCTTCCCCCCACCCTCTTACTGTGATCGCACATGCTGGGTCCCCGAGGTGTTGGGAGCTGTTCAGACACAGACCCTACACTGCTGAGTTTACTTACTTTGAAATAAGATGCAACAAGTGCATATGGGACTGAGAAGAAAGGGGCTCACCTGACTAAAGACCCACCCCCAAAATGGCCGATGTGAAGTACCTGTATTGCCCCTTTCAGAGAAGGGAAAACAGGCAGCGACTACCACTATGGGGCTATAGCTATGCTGGGGCAGGAACACAGCTCTGGCTCCCCTCCCCTGCCACCATGCTCATTTCTCCAGCCCTCCCTGCTGTTCACACATCACCCCCCTCCCCACCTAGCACCAAGCTCCACATGGTACCTACATCTGCCTTTGGGCTCCACTGCAATCTATGAAACTCCCACAAAAAGCGGTAGAGGCTAAAAATTGCTAGCTTGGGGCCTGGGCCTGTTGGCTTCCTCTAGGCAGTCAGATGCTTAGGTACTGCCTAAGCCCCACAGCAATCCCCAGACCAGGGCAAATGGCATGCAAGGGGCTTGTCTATGTGAGTAGGGCCCATTGAAAATCTGACAGCAGGACCAGCAGCAGCTACCACTGCCCACTTTTAACTGTTCAGTCCCTGCCTCCTGGGCTGGCTTTTGGGGGTCTCAGCCTAAAATGTGCCTGGCTCATTGCTGAATGGGCAGATAGAGCCTAGGCCCCTCACCGGAAGGGGGTGGTCAGGAGGGTCTTTTTTTCCAGGCACTGCCCCACTCAGCAGAGCAATACTGACGTCCCCTCTGGATCCCAAGGACAGACCCAGCTAGCGCACTGCCTCTGGGCTAGAGGGGGTTGTTTTGGGCTTGTACCTCATTGAGAGATGAGGCATTTGATGCTACTAGCTCGAACCCCGGGTAGCAGAAAGCCACACTGCGGCCACAGCAGAGCAGGCCCTTTACTCAGTGCTGTAGCGAGGAGCAGAATGTTTGAACAAGAGAAAGCTCCATGCTGCCCTCAGGGCCTGGCCGTGCCCAGGCAGGCCGGAGCCGGCTGGGGCACTGTGCGTTAAGCCTAGCGCCAGCGAGCAGGAAAAGGGTTCACAAGCAGAGCTATTTAAAAAATCCCCACTCAGGGCGAGTGAATTTAGTTTCTTTAATGATCAAACAGCTCCATGGGAAGCATCCATGTCTTCCGAACCATTTGCAAACAAAACGTCCCTGCTCTCTGGGGAAGTCGTTGCTAGTGGCAGACAGACCCGTTATGTGAACTCTGGGCGGCAGAGCCCCTGGCGTGTGCTGCTGGGGGAGGGTAGCAACACTGTGAATCTTGCCAGCCCCCTTAAGAGGAATTAAAACCCTGCATGGCCATGCAGCACAGAAAGCTGCAGCCCAGAGGACTAGCAGAAGCACCATTTAGTTTGACTTGTGCCTCTGCCTGAGCAGAGTGTACAGGCAACTAACAAGTATACAACCTTCTTCCTCCCCAGCCGCCCCTGTTTGTTTTACAGACTGGAGCCACTGCTTCCAAAGTCAGAGGCCTAAAAATTCCAGCCTGCTATTTTCAAAGCTGCTGAGCACTTGCAGCTTGAAGTCACTGGGAGCTGTAGGTTACCAGCACCTCAGAAATCCAGGCCTATGGACGTAGGATCCTAGTTCAAAACACCAAGTTAAAATCCTAGGGCCAATGCTTTCAGAGACAAAGACTAGTTCTTAAAGAGGGATCAGCTCTGACCCAGGGCCAGCTACTGGAAGTGAGACATTTTCCTCTCATCTCCCGCTGTAGGCTTTAGAAGCCCCCCCATCAGTCTTGGCTTCCACAGGCTGCCTCATCACCCCCAGCTCCAGGAGCCTTGAGTGAGACCAAGAGTGCAGCATGACAGAGCACAGAAAAGACTGACTCTTTAGATGAGAACTTAAAGGCGCTGGGGGAAGCCAGTAGCACCGCAGGAAGAAGTCACCCACAGTGGAAGAGCACTTGGACAGTTCTCATCCAGGTGGCAGTCAGTGAGCAACTCAGACATCAGCTGGGATGGCGTAGCCGCCTGCTGTCCTGCAGAGCAAATACCAAGAGTTTGTGGCTCATGCCGTGACAGCTGGACTCAGATTCTCATGGCTCACAAGCTGCCCTCATTGCAGGGGTGACCACAAAGCTGAGGTTCCCACTGCAGTGGATTGCCTGGAAAACACGACATTAGCAATGCAACTGGAGCATCTTAATGTTAGTTAGCAGCTCACCAAGGCCCATCCTATGTGACTCCCCAGCTCTCCACGTACCCGTGTGGAAGCCAATGATGGAGGTGCACAGGCTCGCAGCTAATGGAAAGCAGCGACAGAGGCTTGCCTTGAGCTGGCTGCAGTCCAAAGGGCTCTGGTAGGCCCAAGGTGGAGATGGGGGGCAGAAAGTTGCTAGCTGCCATCAGCAGACTGTTAGAGCTACCAAGCCAGCACCAGTGCCCTAATGCTTTGCACTTTTTGAGCAAGAGCCTCTCTGGAAAGTCTCCTTGCTCGCCGGTCTGCATTCAAGACCTGGCTGCAGGAGATGGGAGGAGGGTGACCAGTAACACTGTCAGCGCCTCCTGCATGGGACAGACAGACAGACAGACAGCGATAAAACAGCCCTGTCATGACAAGAGCAGTGCTGCGACATTCCCCTTTGAGCCAGCAGCTCTGAGGCTAGACCCCCAGCTCAAGAAGAAAATAAACCGCCACAGTCTGTGCTGATCAGTGACCAAAGCTTGGCTGCAAGTAGCGTGACTGACTAGCAGCCCCTGTGATGTGGAGGGGAGCTTGCCCTGCAGTGACCCAGCTCACAGGCTGCAGCGACGGTGGGGGCAGTCTGACTGTAACAGTTCTGTCAGATGCGACCATTGGTGGGAGTGCAAAGTTCTCTCTTGGGGTAGGATCCTTCCAGGGCCTTGTGCCCACAGCTCCTCTCCATCAATGCTCCCACTGTCCAAAGCACAATAGAGGGTGTGGCTGGAGTGAGGCAGCAGCACAAACAGGTGCCCTGGTTCAGCTCTGCTGGTTCATGAGCCAGGAGAAAAGCAGCTTGCGGGGCTTCGGTTTCCTGGCATGGTGGATGCGCACAATGCGCGGGGAGCGCCACACTTTGATGGTGGTGTCATCACTGGCCGTCAGGAGCAGTTCCTGCTCAGTGGGGCTGAATGCCACGGAGTTGACCACGTCGTCATGCTGCAGCTTGGCCAGGCAGATATTGTAGTGCCGGTCCCAGATGTAGCCATGATGATCCTCTGCCCCACTGCAGAAGACACCAGTTAAGAACCCAGCCCAGCCAGAGGGAAAGGGGCCCTAACCCCGCTTCCCCTAAAGCCTCACAAATGTATGGAGGAAACAGGTGCCTCTCCCATAAGGCCTGGGGTTACACCCAAAATACTGGCCCAGTTTGTGTCCAGTCCTCACAGCTGTGAGGAAAAATCTTTCCCAGAAAGAGCCAAGGGGCATTGATGCAGGGGTGTTTGTCTGAGTGGGCACTAGTGCTGGAGTGAATGGTGCTATTCAGTTCAATGGGCACTCACCAGTGTCGTCTTTAGGGTTCAAAGTTAACTGACCCATCAACATGCTCCTTCCACAATCCCAAACCACCAGAAGCCTGGACTATCTCCTCCCCCGATACCACCTTCCAGAGCTCCCTCACCCAGTCCTGCACTGTCAAATCAAGAGCCTGAGGGGAAGGGGGGGGGGGGGCAGCGTAACATACTGACTGTGCTAGCCTAGTGGTTGCCAGTCATCCCATTCGGTAAAAGCCTACAGGGTTTCAGGTACATCATGCTGCTGCAGGAATTGCCCTCTGAGCGCCTCCGAGGCTGGGCCTGTGCTGCAGAATCTCCAACCCACACCTAGCTCCAACTCAACAAACCCAGGGGCCCAAGTAGCATAGTACAGGGGTCAGGAACACTGGGCTTCTCTCCCCTCTCATCCCACCAGCTTTGCGGCCAAGAGAGACAGGCCCACAGGGCACCTGGCTACGAAATCCCTGCTGACATCAAGGAAGATGAAGAAACATTCATCGTTGGGAGTGTAGGCCCGGTGCGAGCGGAGAGCTCGCTTCACCTCCTTCATGGTCTTCAGATCAAACACATGCAGGTCAATCTCCTCTGCAATGGGGGGTGGCTGCATGGGATCAGAGATCACACAGTCCCGCGGCCAGGACCGGCTGTTCACATACAGGTACCTAGGGGACAGGAGGGGAGAGGTTTACACTGCTGGCTCACTTCTGTCAGCATCACCATCCAGTCTAGAAAACCTCTCAGGTGTGACTGTGCTGGGGCACTGGTTGGGTTCACTGCCCGGCTCTCCAGCACAGCTCGGAGCCATGGTGTCTGAGTTACACACTCTGGAGAAGGAGGGGCAGGCTGGAGTTTTGGAAACAGCCCGTTTACATGAATTATTTTTAAGATTTCAATTAAGCCATTTCCACCCTGCTCAGTTCTGCAAGTAGGAACCCCCCAGGTGCCTAACAAGGGGCCTTTGCTGCTGGGAAACTCCAATCCAAGCCAACCACTCAGATGGCCTGGCCCAGCTACAGAGCCAGAGCACACAGATGGGAAACCCACATCTCCTTAGGCAGCTCCTACATGCAGTTACTAGAATCAGCATCTGGCTGGTCCCCAATTCCATTTCTATCCCTTCCAGCCAAGACTCCTGGCCACCTCTTCCCTGGTGGGGGCTAAACCAAGTGCCCCTCCCTGCCATCTGTGGGCTTCAGGCCTCACGAGTCTGAAGAGCACTGGAAATCCCCACATGGTGATACACACACACACAAACACACAAGACAAAAGGAAAGCCCAAGCTCCCCAGGTCCCTGCACTAGCAGACAGGTCATGAAGGCTACACCCAGCTGAGCTAATGGAGAGTCCTCTCAACTCTCTCCCCCACATGCTTGAGTGTGGAATTCCTTCCTGACCCCAGATCAACTCTGGGCACGAGCAAAGCATCACCATGGTTACACGCAAGAGCCATTTACGCTCCGAAACAGCCTCAGGGTCCAATGCCCCATTATTGCAGCCCCTGGCATGGAGCAGCTCCCGCGCGCTGAGCCTGACCGCAGGGCGTGGAGGGACTCCTCTGCACAGTGCCGTAGCTGATGGTTTACAGCACCTGGGTTAGACCCCAGCAGGGCCAACACGGCTTTTCACCCTTCTAATGGGCACACCAAGTTCCATGCAATTTGCTTTGTGGCAGAGGTCGGGAGAAGGGATCTCAAACACCAAGGGCCTGTGTACACCTATTAAGGAGTCCATGGAGGCAGGGGTCAATCCCTGTGCTCGTCTCAAATGAGTCACCAAGCTCTGGAACCCCCCCCCCCACACACACACGCTAACTATTCTTAAAGTGATCAGCTGGCAGCCAGGAGTCCAGTGCCAGCGGCCCCATCCCCATGGCAGACCCTCCACTCTGCTGTGCCTCGCGTCCTGCCTCACCCACCTGTGATCAGGAGAAAGACCCATTCCAATAATGTGACCATGGATGTCAATGACATGATCCAGCGAATCAAAGAACTCATCTGAACGTCTCTCCTCCCCAAGCACTGGTCCAGCAGTCGTCATCTGATGAGGCAAGATCTGCTTAATCCCTTCAGGGGAAAGGGAGGCAGGAAGGGGGATTAGTCCGCTCTGCAAGAGGGGGCTGCTGCTGCCCGACTCGTCGGTAACATGCAATAGTGAAAGGACTGGAGCTGGGGGAGCTCGCTGCAGAGGAACCCACACAGGGGACCCTGGCTCGGGTGCTGACCGAGTCATGGCACAGTACAGGTCACCAGTCCCTTGGCACTCTCCTCTGCTGGCTATTCCTGTGGCATCAACCCAAAGCAGCATTTGTGCCCTTCCAGTGAGGTTTGCAGCCAGGAGGGGGATGTTTAGGCCCTTCACTCCCGCTGTTTACAGCCAGAGCAATTCCCAGAGCAAACACAAAACACTTCCTTTCAGCCGGGACCAGGGGTGGTTTCCTGATGCAGGCTTGACAGAAGGTCCCTTCCCTGCTGCCTGGGAACAATTAGCTCAGTTGTAAGGTACATTTCTGTCATGGAGGTCACGGATTCTGTTACTTTCCAGGACCTCTGTGACTTCTTGCACAGCATCAGCTGGTCCTGGGAGGGGCAGAGCTGCTGGCTGGCGGGCTGTCTGCTGGAGCTGCGGCCCGGGCTGGATCCACCCGTGGGCCTGGAGCAGCGGCCGTCAGCTCTTGCCGCAGGAGCAGTGGCGGGGCTGGAGCAGCTGCCGGAGTTCAGCCCCTGGCAGCGCTCTGACTGTCAGTCCCCCCCAAGCGTATTTTTAGTAAGAGTCAGGGACAGGATGCGGCCTTCTGTGAATGTTTATTGCTAACACCTGTCTCAGACTTTTACTAAAAATACCTGTAACAGAATCTTAACCTTAGTCATTTGTGACAGATTCCTCAGAGGCGTCCTGCAAAGGCAAATATAGCAGGATGGGTCCCTGTATGCAGAGGAGACCGAGTTGGGGGAGGGGGTGTAGTCAGATGTCTGGTTTGCACTTTTTTAAATGCACTGTTGAGAGAGCAGCTCTGTGCTAAGGACCTCGCACCAACCCCTTCAGTAACTTGCAGAGAGCTCCCTAGCCACAGCTCTGAGTCCTCCAAGCTGGATCAGTCCTGGGATGATCCCACTTGACTCCCCCCCCACCAGTTCTCAGTGACACACACTTCAGGCCTTCCAGAGGTAGAGGCCCGGTCTACACTAGGAAAGTAGATAGGTGTAACTACACTGCTTCGGGGCGTGAAAAATCCCCATCCCTGAGCGACAGTTACACTTCACACTGGAGAATTTTCCCATCGGCCTAGCGCTGTCAACATAGTTACCACCTCTCAGGGAGCGGATGGGAGAACTCCTCCTGTCGGCACAGGCAGCATCTTCAGTGAAGCGCTAGAGCTGTGCTTTAAAGAGTAGAGAAGCACAGAAGTGTGAAAGTGGCCCTCTTGTTAGCCTTTTCAGGCCATGTTTACAGTTCACTCCTCATGGGGATGATACCGACCAGGCGTGTAAAGTGCTTTGAGATCTGCTGATGAAAAAGTGCTTTAAGAACTGGCATTACTGTTATTATTTAAATGAAGGGACACTGGTTGTTCCTGGTGACTTTCATATGCTGATCAAGGCAATTTACAAGACCTCAATGATTGTGCCCACAGTGCATCAGCCTGTGGGCAGGACAAGAGTCACATGAAAGGCCTGTTGTGACACATAGCTAGAAGGGGTTCAACATCCTGCAAAATAAATAACCCTCATAAGACATGTGGGGAGATGTTTGTCCATTTACATATGTATGAGTAGGGTCGACAATGTAATCAACAGTCCCTGCCTATGCCATATTCTGATCATTCAGAGGTCAAAAGAACATCCTAGCATTTAAATGAACTGTGAACACGGGATATCTCGGTATTCATCTCTCTTTGAAGTGTACTGTGAATGGTGGAGGAACAAGCAAATTGCCTTATGTTAATTCTATGGCTAAGTGATGGACCTCCTTCAAAGTCATGCTAATTACCTTTTGAATGCCAGCTTGTCAAAAGACATGAAATTGTATAAAAGATCCTTGGGTCCAGATTCTGTCATCTCAGATCTGCTTAGGCTTCATCAGGGGAAGTGTGAGCCGCAAGACTGAGGTCCCAGTTATGCTGGTATGCCCTGACTACGATATTTGGACATTGGCCTATAACCTATGAACTATTTCTGAAAGAACTCTTTGCAACCGCAAAGGTCACTATCTCTGCTGTGAATCTGCACCTCAAGGAAATGAACTCGTCTGGATGTGTATTGATCTTTGAACCATACTCTTTCCCTTTTGTTTTTTAATACATTTTAGTTCAATTAATCAGAATTGGCTGTAGTGTGTATTTGGGTAAGATCTGAAACATCCATTAACCTGAGAGGTGATGTGTCCGATCCTTTGCGATTGGTAAAACCTTTTCTTTTATATGAGGAAATACGATTTACAGAAATTTTAATCATATTTTACGTGGGTAGCTGGCTGGAGGCCTGAGACTGGATCACTTGAAGGGAACTGCGTAGTTTGGACTCCTGAGTAACCAATGAGGTAATAAAGAAGCTGTTTTATGCTGGTTGGTGAATCTAGGTATTGGAATATCCACCAGCTTTTTGGGGTCTATCTGCCCCATTCTTTGGGGTCATCCTAATTGAGTGACCATAGCTGGCCCCCACTAGGACCCCGGTCACAGCTATCTTCTCTGAGGGATGTTTTACCAAATGAGCCCAGCACCATGACAGCTGAATTCCAGCTTTCAGACCCCATCTGGAAGGTGGCTGGGGAAATCCATCCTAGCAGCCCAAATGAGACACAGGTGAGTGCCTGTAACAAGGGCCCTGGGTCACAACTCTGCCTGGACCTCACTAGGAAAAGGAGAGGCTCCTGTGAGGGGTTTCATTTGCATATTAGACTAAGGAGCTCATTTCCCGGATTCAAACCTAGGTCTGGCAGAGATCCTCAGCATGGGCGCAAAGGACAGCTCCCAAAGCACCTTCCAGAGTCAGATGAACGAAGTCGAGACCTTTAGTAGCAGGACTGAACGCTGGTCTCACGTGAGTCAATAACGCACCAGTGGGGCAAGTCGGACTTTCGACAGTGCACCCAACTCATCGGAGCGGTGTGGTCCAAGCATGCAGCGAGCAAATTGAAATACCAAGTCCTTGGGGCAGAGAGCAGATGCAGAGGGCCTGTTCTACACACAAACCTATCAGCGAACGTCCTGTGATGACTGCCACTGGGAGAGGGAGAAGCTGGTGGTTTGCCCTGGTATAGATCACTCTCTCTGCTTTAGACAATAATTCCAAGTTAAGAAATCCCTTGAATTCAAAGGCACCAAAACTTTGTCCCATAGAGGGCTGTACTGGCAGCTTTACAGGAGCCCAAGGGCCGCACATAATTTGCGGTGGTACTGAGAGATGGATGTGCTAGATCTACATTATTGCAGTATTACAGTGCACAGGGCAAGTCACAAAATGCCAAAGCTAGGGTTGGACACACGACCGTAACTCTGCCCCTTGTGTATACCATGCAGGAGGAGTCAGGCTTCAATTATATGATCAAAGATTATTTCCCACATGGCTCATCTTAACTGTTTTCTACAACCTTAAAACCTGGAAAACCTTCCCCTCTGGCTCAGGCAGGTGGTAAAATCAGATCAGAGTCAAGAGAGCCAGCAGCAGCAGGGGATGGAGGCTGCATTGGGGAATGCAGGCAGGGGAAGGAACCAGGAAGATGCAAAGTTCGCTTCACCCTGGTGGCTTCACAACAGATGCAGAGCAGGGAGAGCAGCTTCCCTTCCCTCCCCTTCTGCTTGTACTAGAGGTTGTGGGTTCCTCCCTGGCCTTGAGCTGTTTCTTAGGAACCTCTCGAAAAGAAGCTGGGGGGTGGATGAGGGGAGGATCAGCTGTCCCCCCTCCCCTTCCTGGTGGGGACACTCCTCACAGCTCGAGCATTTGCCCTAGAACCACAGGACTCTTCCCACTAAAGGCTCCAGCGTGGGGGATGGAAACGTGGAGGGAAAACCCCCTTCCAAAGAGGCTGTCACCTAGGCCTGCGGCAATCAGCCACCAGCCAGTCTGGTGGCTGTGGCTCCGTCTCAGCGAGGGAATGAGGCAGGGGCTGGGAACCACTGAACCTTCTACTATTAGACCACTTAAAAGTGGGGTTCGAGACGTAACACTTTAGAGAGCGTTGTGCATGGGAATGCTTTCAAGTGAGCATTGGCTGAATGTGCAAAGCCCTAATGGGCTGGAGGTCAGAGCACTCAGATCTGAGCTGATCCTCTTCCAACCCTGCTCCGAGTCTCAGTGAGATCTCCAAACAAGCCAAATCAGCGCCATGGGGAGGTGTCAGGATTGCCAAGAGCTCCCAGATAACTGGTTGCACTTGCAGTGTTCTAAGTGCCACAGAAAGAAAAAAAAACAAAAAAAACCACACACCACAAACATCTGCTGTGCATGTTTGGTATGCAGCTTGCAGGCACTCAGAGGTCTTAAACCCAGCAATGGCTCGAGCCCAAAGCCAGGCCCATGGCCATGCCGAGATTTACATCTCAACCCCAGGCATTCCCCTCTCGCTGTAACTAAATGAAGTGGTGGCTAGATTTTTTACTTTAAAAAAAAAAAATCAAAGGAGTTGAATTTTTTTTAATCTCAAAAACAGCTGATGGGATTTTGCACAAACTTCCTAGAAAGTTTCACCTCTGGCCAGAGACCAAGCCTGGAAAAATACAGCCTGGTGGGAAGCATTTTTGGAAGGGGTTATAAGGGAAGTGGTTTTGAAACCTTGGCTCCAGCAGGCACCTGGCAGAAAGCCACCGTGCTAGGAGGTGACCAGAGCCTCTGCTCACTTACTGTAAGTAGCCAATCCTTGTCCCTCAGCCCGCTGCGAGTCAGAGCCAGCGGGAGCCAGAGCAAGGCAGAACTCTGCCACTTACCTATCTGGTGTGGAGAGTAGGTGAGGCATCCTGTGGTGAAGATCAAGTATTTCTTCTTGTTACTGGCCTCTGTGGGGAGCTGGTTCAGCTCAGGCGGTTTAGTCCTGTTCCTGGCAAGCAGCTCTGCCACCTTCGTCTCCAGCTCGCTCTCACTCATGACGGGCATCACACGGCCTTCGAGGATGTCGTCCAGGAACTGCTGCAGCCCGTCCTCTGCTGTCCCGCTCCCACCGTCTGGCGATGCCTGCGCCACTGGCTCTGCCATCATTTTCTGCTTGGGCTTCGCCTCCTCTTCCTCACTGTCACTGCCAAGATCAAAGACCTGGTAGGGAGCGGCAGCAGCCGCCAGCTGCTCCTTGTAGTCCAGGAGCAGGTCCGGGGCATCGTAGCGGCTGCAGTCTGCCACCATCACTGTCCGGATGGTGCTGGCATTCAAGTTCTGGATTTTGAACAGTCTCTTCACTACGTTCACATTCTCAGACTCTATCCCCTGTGAAGAGAAGGGAGAGAGTGAGCAGGTGCCTTCTCGCTGTGACCAAACATACCGAAGAGCACGAGAGGGCTCAGGATCACTTCTACAACAGACATCACAGGCGCCCCAAGCCCTCTCTAAAAGGCACAGTGCCCTTTAGGGTCTTTCAACAGAGGCTGTCAAAGCACTTCACAAGTGGTGATGAATGGAGCCTCTGGAGATGGGCCAGTACAGCAGGTCCCATCTTACAGGTGGGGAAACTGAGGCACAGAGGGGCAGTGACTTACGCAGGGTAACAACCAGGCAGCAGCAAAGCTGGGAATAGAACCCAGTGTTTTCTGCTTTACTGCTCTAGCTGACACTGTGCATCCTAAGAAACAGTTTCCATCCTGACCATAGGTTCAGCTGCCTGGCCATTCTAGGAGCGGAAAAACAGGCACCAATGTACTACTAGAGTTTGTTTCTCCATTTCCTTCCTTTGGGAGGGTTTCACTGCAGCTACTCCCTGTCGCAATCTGCACTGACAGGCTGCCAGGGACATGAGTGCTCCACTTCTTTGGACATGCAAATTGCCGGCAGCACTAAAAAGGGAGAACAGGTTAATGGGTAGAGAAAGGACTTGCAGGGTCTATTGCTGGCTCACAACTTGGGCAACTCAACATCCAGGCTTCATTTCCCCCCTCCCCCCCGCCCATCTGTAAAATGGGGGAATTAAATCCTTACCTCTCAGGGGCTGCGAGGGTTAATAGTTCAGCATTTGCTCAGCACTGAGCGATCCCTGGTGCTTGTATAATAAAGACCGAGGTTTCAGAGCACCCAGGGAAAGCTAAAGGAGCTATTCTCATCCTATAGGGCTGCCGGGGCCAGCAGCAAGACAGCGACGGGCTGCCAGGCAGCGTTTGTCCACCTTCTCTGGGGCAGTCTGTAGCAACTCATGCAAGAAGTGGCAGACGGAACAGAGCGTGCGTGAGCCTGAAGAACTGAGGGGAAGGGGCACAAGTGGCAAACATAACAATGCTCCCATCTGCTATGGAGAACCCCTGCCAATAGCAGTGCCTGCTGCAGTAAGGCTCAGTCAGGAGAGCTGTACAAATGAGGATCTCAAAGCACAACAAGCAGACTGAGCTCAACCTGCCTATCCAGGGGGGAGGGGCTGTTCTCCCTATTTCACCAAGGAGGAAACTGAGGCATAGTGGGTAAGTGAATTCCACAGATCACAGCGAGCCCATGATAGTGCTTGGATCCACCTCATTGGCAGCTGTAAATTGCGAGACGGCACTTCCTCCAACATGTCACATGACATTCACTTCCCTCATTTCCTTTAGCAAGGAGGATTCTTGGCCCATCTGTGGCCATATTAATTCCCTGTCCAGCGAGCACCCGTCCCCCCATAAGGCCAAGCACCCAGATATTCATTCACAGACTCTAGGACTGGAAGGGACCTCGAGAGGTCATCAAGTCCAGTCCCCTGCCCTCATGGCAGGACCAAATACTGTTCAGACCATCCCTGATGGGTGACAGACTCCAGCAGCCCCAGGCACCCAGCTCTCACAGGATCCATCAAGGCATCCAATGACTCTTAACCCACCTGCTCACCATGGCTCATCCTCTGGTCCCTTCCAGAATGAGCCCCTGGGCTGGGCTCCAGTCTCCATCCCCACGAACACGACATGAGTGCATGGGAGCAGACAGCACAGAGCCACATGGGAAGTGCCCACTGCAATGGGTGCTGTGCCAGGGAGGCAGAGGGCTACTGAAGGGCCACCTTGAACCAACTCTACTACAAGGCTAAGCTCTCCATCCCTCTTAACCTTCTCCCACGTTCATGCTATCATGGTATTTGCTCCCAGAATGACCCCAACTCCCACTACAGGAGGCATGATGGTGGGAGACTGCTCCGTTCCTCACCCACTGGCAGTGCCCAGGGTTCTCTAAGGCCTCAGCAGTGACGTCAGTGAGTCAGGGGCAGCTCCAGGCACCAGCACGCCAAGTGCATGCCTGGGGTGACAAGCCACGGGGGGTACTCTGCCAGTCGCTGCGAGGGTGGCAAGCAGGTTGCCTTCGGCGGCATGCCTGCAGTGTGTCTGCTGGTCCCGTGGCTTCAGCGGACTTTCCACAGGCGTGCCGCCGAATCCGCAGGACCGGGGACCTTCCGCAGGCAAGCCACCGAAGGCAGCCTGCCTGCCGTGCTTGGGGTGGCAAAATACATAGAGCTGCCCCTAGAGTCAGTGTGTCACACCCCAGACCCAGCTGATGGGAGCTGTCCAGGCTATTAAACAACCCAGAGCTTGGAGAAGCTTGGCCCTGGGACGCACCTGGAAGGCATTGTTCAGCCACAGCACAGAGCAGGAGGTGATGTTCCCAATTCGGTGCAGGTTGCCAGAAATCAAGTTGGTTTCATTCAGCCAGCAGCCAAACACATCATAGGGTTTGTTCCTCACCCTGGAGAGGAGCGTGAAGTTATCTGGAGGGAAGGAGAAAGAGGGAAGGATAATACAGCTCCATAGAAAGGGAGACAGGACCCACGGGATAGGGATTCAAGCCAGAGGCCCAGCTGATCCCTGCGGCAGTGTGTTAGGGGGCTTATTCCTTCACCCTCCTACTTCCCTGGTCCTTCTCACATGAACAGAGAGCAACAAGACCCCAAGTCCAAAGGCGCAAACAATTCGATGTTTATTGGGGTGAACTCCCAGCAAGCATGATTCCAGTTTCCTTCCTCAGTGTCCCCCTTCCCGGTTCTGACACCACAGAGCCTTGCCTGTGTCCCTATCCCTGTTCCCATTCACCCTTTAGCAAAACATGATCCCAATTCCCCCATCCCCAGTCCCTGTTCCCATTCCCCCTCCACTTCCTGACTGACTGCAGACTGTATAGTAAAACCTGAGTTTTGCTTAGCTATTCCTTAACCAATTATTTTACTGAAATTTAACTAACCAATCCTAACATATTGTAACATGGTTATTTAATCTATTCCACCACCTTCATTGGTTTACACCCAACAAAAGTAATTATACAGCAGACAGAAACAATTACAGAACCAGACAGAGACCATGCAAATAAACATACAAAACAATACAGAAGTGAGGATTTCACAACTACATCTATACAGACATAAGGGTTCTCCAGCTGTGTCTATTGTTAAGTGAGTTCTTGCCAGACAGGATGCGATCAAACTAAGTTTCCTTTTACATCTTCTAGGCTCTTTCCTTTCTCTAGAGGTGATAGGAATATCAGGGCAGGATTGTATTCCTAATAGTGCAATAGCACCTTATTTCAATGTGACTTGCTTGGAATGTGAGGATGTGACCATACACTTCCCAGCTTATGGCTGCCTAACTACATCTTAGCTGAAGGCCTTAGCCTGTCACAGTAAGAGAAGGCCATTACAAAGACAGTGATCTTTAATTCTCTCTTTTATACCTCTATAACTAGCTAAGTGATAAGAATACACCTACATTCTGAAAGTATAGGCCTTTGCAGACAGGCCTGAATATCTATATCCTAACACAGTGTGGATCTAAATATGGATGGTCGCTCTTACAGCTTAAGATCAGTGTGGATTCCCAACATACACTGCCTTTCAGTGGTGCTAGGTCAGGGGTTCTCAAACTGGGGGTCAGGACCTCTCAGGAGGTCACAAGGTTATTACATGGGGGGGTCATGAGCTGTCAGCCTCCACCCCAAACCCTGCTTTGCCTCCAGCATTTATGATGGTGTTAAATATAGAAAAAAAAAAGGAGTTTTTAATTTATAAGGAGGGTCACACTCAGAGGCTTGCTGTGTGAAAGGGGTCACCCTGTGTGAAAGGGGTCACCAGTACAGAAGTCTGAGAACCACTGCACTAGCAGCTAGATATTCCCCTAGGTCATATAGGGGCTGTCTCTTTCTCGACGTGGTGAGCACCACTGTCGACTGAAACAGGGCCCACAGGTTTTGAGCCAATCCATCCCTATAAGAAGCCTCCAGTTGGGTAGGGAACCCAGGATAGAGACAGCAGGAGATACTGTGACTCAAGATTAGTAGGGACCCAGGATTGGAGCAGCAGAGGGCAATCTAGGCCAGGAGGGACGTGCATGAGCAAAGCTGCGTGTGATGACAGGAACAGACCAGTTAATGGTCTTGTGAGTCAGGGGCTATGGGCAGAGTTGGGAGATGGGGTGGCCTCATGACTGAGCTGCCCGCTCTCCTGCTGCCTGACTGTGGCAATTACAGTCTGCCAAAAGCCCCTTTTAAAGAGGGACATGAAAACCCCATCAAGTCCCTTTCCTAGGCATAGGCCAAGTCACACCCCCTCCGTCCTGTCACCTTCAGCTTTCCTAGGGCAATTTGAATCTGCGGCCATCCAGCCAGTTCCACATTCACACCAAGGCAGAGCCAAGCTGAAACGAGCATTACCCAGGCTAATGACGGCGATCTCTCCTGACGAGGAGTTACGAGGCCCCACAAAGACCCCTGACACCAGGAGGAGGGTGTCATCCGAGTTGAACTGAGAGAACTGGGTGTAGCTCCAGTTGTACAGCCTCATGTTGGAGCTGTGGAGCAGGGAAATGGCCAGCTCATTGTTCCAGATCTGAGGACAAAGGGGACAGGGCAGGCTGTTAAGAAACCTGGACAGTTTCTCTCAGAGCATCTGTCATTAGATGACCTGGATTTGCAGAGCACCAGTCCGGAGGCACAGGAGCAAACGGCTGGAGATGTGCTAACCCCAGCCTTGCTGCCGGAAAGCCATTCAGAAGGGAACCAGAGGATCTGCAGTCACTGCTATGAAGATCTTTGATGAATTGGGCCCCAATCAGTCCACTGCCCTTGTCATTCCCTCAGCCTCAGAGGGCTGGTGCTCTGCAGCACCCAGGACAGTTGTGCCTCTGAAAGCTGAGTTCTGTCTCCTGGTTCATTTTAGAGTCATATCCTAAGTTCCCTCTAAACTGCGCAGCCTAGCAGTAAGCCACACACAGGGGCTCAGGGCTGCGGTGGGGAAAGGCGCCCCATCCCAGTGCGGGCCTGTCGCGGACTTGCCGTGGACAGAGGAAAGGAGCCCCTCCCTTAGCCCAGCCCAGCCTCACTGAAGCTGCTGTGGCCAGGAAGAGCTGCCTCTCCCCTGGCCCCGGGCTGCTGCAGCAAGGGAGGGCTGGGGGGAGTCCTCTTTTCCCACTGCAGTCCCAGGGCAGCCTGCACCCCAAACCCCTCATCCCCAGCCCCACCCCCCCTTCCCAACCCTCTGCTTCAGCCCTGAGCCCCCTCCCACACCCAAACCCCTCATCCCCAGCCTAGAGTCTGACCCCCTCCCCCACACCCCTCGCCCAACCTTCTGCCCCAGCCCTGAGCCCCCTCTCATACGCCAAATCCCTCGGCCACACCCCCAGCACATGAATTTTGTTGTGGGCACCAATATGAAGGTGATGTGTGACACGACCCTGCCCATAACAAAGTACATTCCGCATGCGGACAGAGGGAACACTGGTCACTGGCTGGGGGAGGGACCTGTGACCATCTTCCTTTCTGAGTGCACTGGGCCCCAGTGCAATGCGAGTGGGATTGGAGCTGGGCCACAGGCCCTTCAGGCTATGCTAGCAGAAGTCATTGCAGTCTGACAGGACTCTCCTGGGCCCTGGCTGTGGAGCCGGTGTCTAGGTAGGGACACCTGGCCTTAACGTAGTCCACCTTCCAACCTCCCCATCGCCACTGGCCACCTCAGTAGTCAGGCTGGACCCTGCTGCACCCAGCCAGATTTCTCCAGGTCAGGGCCAAGTGAACCCAGCCAACGTGCAGACGTTACTCAGGAGCCCCTAGATGAGGCACAGGGAGGGGACATGACTCCCCCTAGGGGACAGCAAGTCAGTAGCAGAGTCAGGAGCCCTGACACACTACTTGTTTCCTGGGTCCCCTTCCTGCTTTCCTAGTCCCTGCCCAATCACTGCCCACGCTGGGGTGACAGCACATGGCTTGGGACTTACGTTAGAAATCTCAGTGAGGGAATTAGGTGAGGGGTCTGCTACAGGAGTGGGTGGGGAAGGTTCTGTGGCCTGTGATGAGCAGGGGTCAGACTAGACGATCATGATGGTCCCTTCTGGCCTTACGGTCTATACGTCCAGAGATTGCTTTGCAAAGCTACCTCCAACTCCCACTTCCCCAGCCAAACCTTCATCGCTGTGCAACCTGCCCACAACCCTGCTCCGCCGCCTTGATTTCTATGCACCGACGAGAGCCATGCCATGCACAAAGCCTTGCAAAGGGGTCCCAGAAGTCTCAGTGATAACCAGCCCTCGAAGGGCCAGACTGAGCAGCTCAGATGGCCTGAAGCCCCACAAACTCAGACGCGCCCAGCCGGCTCATCAGTCCTTCTCTGCTTTCTGTATTAAGCCATTTCAGCCCCAAAACTCCTCCCCACAGCTCCTGACAGCACTAACCAGAGAGGGGCAGCGTATCAAAGCTCAACGGACGAGTTTCACAGCTGGAGTCTGAATGTGGCCAGCCTAGATGAGTGAATTTACCCCTTAGAAGAACAGCTGCATGCCCTTTACCTTAACTGTGCAGTCCTTGGAGCAGGATGCAAACAGGTAGCCTGTGTGGGAGAAGCTAAGGTGTAAGACCTGGTCATTGTGCTCCGTCAGGGTTTGCACTTCAACACAGGGGATGGTGTCGTAGAGCCTCTGGAAGTCCTCGTACCAGGAAACAGCAGCTACAGCACATACAGAGAGGAGGGAGGAGTCAAAGCTCAGCACAGGTGCAAGCCATAAAGCCACATGACTTGTCTACAGCAGGGACTTAACATTTCTCACTAGCATTCGCAATGGCAGGAGCCCAAGGATAGACAAGGCTGCCACAGCCGCAGCCATTGGTAATCAGATTTGCTCTGAGCAGCTTAATAAATACAGTAACTCCTCACTGAACATTGTCCCACTTAGTGTTATTTCAATGTAATGCCCCTGCTCAATTAGAGAACATGCTCGCTTAAAGTTGTGCAGTGCTCCCTTATAACATCATTTGGCTGCCTGCTTGTAAGATTCTGTGGACAAGGGAGCATTGTACAAGTTCCGCTTCTCCACCTCCTCCCCCTCCCTCCCAGTGCTTCCCCAGCCACCAAACTTGGCGGCACTTAGCACTTTCTGGGAGAGAGGGGGAAGAGCAGGGAAGCGCTGTGTCTCCACTCCTCTCCCTCCCAGAAAATCCTAAGCACCGCTAAACAGCTGTTTGGTGGCACTTAGGACTTGGGCGAGGGGGAGGGGGGGGAGACGTGGTGTGCTCTGGAGACAAGGTGGAGTGGGGGTGGGAAGAGGCAGGCCTAGAGCATTCCCAGCAAAATCCAAGCCTGTTCTCCGGGGAAGCTGCCGCTGCTGCTGCAAAGGTGCTTCATAGCATCCTTGCCTGCAGCAGGCTGTGCCTGTGTGGGGTAAGCCAGGGGCACTTCCCAACCACAGTACAGTACTGTACAGCAGTGGTCCCCAACCTTTTTCGTCTGCTGCCAGAGGATCGTGGCGGCAGACGAGCATCTGCTGAAAAACTGCCGACAAATTTAGCAGCAATGCCTCTGGATGATGCTGTTTGTAGGTGGCAAGCAGCGTCATCCAAAGGTGTCGCCGCCGAAATGCTGCCGAATTTTGGCGGCATTTCAGCGGATGCTCATCCGCCGGCCAGTAAGTGGGCGCACTTAGATGCCCACAGGCACCGTGTTGGGGATCCCTACTGTACAGTATAATATCTTTTGTCTGTCCCCCAAAAATTTCCTTGGAACTTAACCCCATGAATTTACATCAAATCTTATGGAACAATTGGATTCATTTAACATTGTTTCAGGAACATAACTACAACATTAGGTGAGGAGTTACTGTACAAGGAAACGTCTACTGGAAGGATTTTAACTCAGAAACATTGGTGGGTTCTAAGCCACACAGCGAGATGTAGGGTATCACCATGGAGAGCCCAATGAATGCCTACTTCTGAGCCCTGAGCAGAGGTTAAGTGCAAACCAGATGTTAGGATGCATAAGGAATGGGATAAATGTTAGTGAGACTACTACACCACCACAGAATTAGAAGGGACCGCAAGGGTCATCTAGTCCAGTGGTTCTCAAACAAGGGTACATTTACCCCAGGGGGTTATGAAGAGGTCTTCCAGGGGATACACCAACTCATCTAGATATTTGCCTAGTTTTACAACAGGCTACATAAAAAGCACTAGCCAAGTACGCACTAAAATTTCATAGAAGGTCTTGTTTATACTGCTCTATATACACTGAAATGCAAGTACAATATTTATATTCCAATGGGTTTATTTTATAATTATATGGTAAAAATGAGAAGTCAGCAATGTTTCAGTAACAATGTGGCTGTGACACTTTCGTATTTTTGGGTCTGATTTTGAAAGCAAGTCGATTTTAAGTGGGGTGAAACTTGGGGGTTGCAAGACAAATCAGACTCCTGCCAGGGGGACAGTAGTCTGGGAAGCTAGTCTACCCCCTGCCAACACACAGGATTTGTTGTGTCTAACCCATCCAAGGTAGATGGCTCCAGCCTCCTTTTGAAAACCTCTAGTCAAGGAGCTTCCATGACTTCCCTAGGCGTCTGTTCCATTGTTCTACTGCTGTGACAGGTATATACATTAATTGGAGACCCTCATCTGAAACGCTGAGTTCCGCTCTGTTCCCTCTGTCAACAATGAGAGAAAAAATGAGAGGTCCAGAAACGATCTGTGGTCTGAAGAGGCTTCTATACGAAGTGGGATTGAGAACAACAGAACCTGTTTAATTTAGAGAGGAGATGCGACAGGTACACAAAAATACATCAGGACCTCTCACAATATAAGAACCTGGGGACATTTAGTGAAAATGAACGGTCACAAGCTTAAGACTCCAAAGAAAGATTTTTTTTTTATATACAAATGCATAATTTGTGGCAGTGAGTTCCAGTATGAGGACTGACAAGGCCAAGGATCCAGAGAAGGAGTTGACATTTACATAGGTAATGAGAACCTCCATAGTTATGTCAGATAGGAGCTCAAAAGTTAGGGAGATCAACTCTCCTGCTGCAGAGTATAAGGCAGCCACTAACTGAGGGCTAGAAAGAAACTGATGAGCAGCATATTCCACAACCATCCATTAAGGGAGTCTTCCACCTTCCTCTGTTGTATCCAGCACTGGCCCCTGCTCGACAGAAGAGTGCGCTAGATGGGTCACAGCTCTGATCTGGCCATTCCACTAACCTCCTAATCACGGCAGCCCCTGGAGCCCATTTACTGAGCCTACAGATATGATGTTTCTCCCTAGGTTTGAACTGGAACCCTGATATTGTAGCCCCTTCTCAACAGGGGCAGCTTGACACGGGCAGACAAACCTACTGACCAGACCAGGGGGCTCTGCTCCTTTCCATCAGTCCCCTAGGAGTGGATGATCTCTTTGCAACTCCAGTTCAGCCATTCATTTTGTTGGCGGTAGCCTTTAATATCAGCCTCTTGTCACAGGTATGTCACATGGGGAGAGCAGCACAGGCCAGTGCACCAAGTGCTCCAGCTCTTTGTTTTCAGCCCCCTGCCAGCAGAGCTGGGGAAGTACCCAACCAAATTCCTGGACTTACTCTACTGCACTAATGGGTCAAATGACCTAATAGCATCCAACACACAGGTCTGCCAGTTCTGGTCACAGAGTAAACAGGAATTAGAGAAGCACATGCACAAGTCAAACAAAACTAACCCGCAAATGTTAAACACATTTTCATTTTGGATTTACTTATGCTGGTTACAGCTAAAAGCCAGTTATCCGAGCGTCTACGGTGACACAGAAAACCTTCAGGGTTCAGAAAACAGGCAGCAGCCCCATGCTGGAGCTACACATCCTAAAGGCTGCAAGATGACTCTTCTGCCTCACTCAGCTGGAAGGTCAGGCATTCTCTGCCTCTGTACCCTCTCGATTTCCCACTCTTTTCCATGGGACTGGAACTGGAGGACGAGCACATGGCTGCTATACAGTTCACATGGTGGGGGGGCAGAGTTCTGCAGTCATAATAAAGCCCAAACCTCCAATCTGGGACTAGTATGCATCTTGGCAGTGCCCAGTCCCCGAGTCCTCTCAGCAACAAGGGTCTTTCTAGACTAGGAACATGACCTAGTGACCCATGGTTAAGAAGCACTGTTGTCTTCCTTGGCCAGTCCTCAACCAGTGATTGAAGATGTTCAGGTACAAGACCAAGTGAGACCCATATTTAAAAGTGGATAATACACCACCATCATAAACACGAGATTCATTGTACCTGCTTATGCCCTTCTTAAAGGGACAATAATCACTCAGCAGCCCGATCTAAGTAGTGTAAGAAACTGTCAATCTGCAGAAGGGTTTAAAAAAAATAATCTTTAAATTTTAGATGGGTGGGAAGAAATCTCTGAATTTTCAGCAAATGATATTTCGCGATTTTCAACAGGGCCTGATGGGCAATAGACCCTTTCCCCTCTAAGTCACTATGTGATGGCTGATGTGACATGAACTAGAGATTTCAGTCCAGGGAACATGGACCAATGCCCCACATCACATCTGACCTGTCCAAGAGGCCAAGGATTAAATAATCCACTGGGAACTGCATGTCCCTCACACATCTTCGTGCTTAGCTCTCCAGGGATGGGCCCTTATAGAATACCATCAGTGAGAGGTGGGGTCCCTACAGGTCAGAGTAGGGCACACTGGCAGGGCTGCATGGAGGAAATCCTGTGCTGCTGCTGCCAATGCTGTTCCTGTTTTGGGTATTAACAGGACTATGGTCTACCAGTCAGCTAGCCCTTTTCAACAGCGCAAAATTGATAACTTACTAAACATAGTTAAAAATACCAGACCTGGGTGCCGTGGCACTTCCCGAGAGACCCTGTAGTATCTATAGAACAGCTCCTTCCACAGGAACTCATCCCGGGCCACCGCATGCCATTGCCGACACACCAACCCCACTGAGAGCACATCTACGTGGTCCAGGTACAGGAAAATCTCATAGAGGATGCTGTCTGGGAGAAGGGGACTATCCCCAATATCCATACTGTCATTCTGTCACCAAAGGGCTCTGAAATAAACACAAGGGGGAAGTTGGTGCCTGCTCATCACAGAAGGTAGCAACTTCCCAGTTTGGGGGCATGCAGAGTAGCAAGGTTCTCCTCTCTGAGCAAACTTATTTGGAGTCATAGAGGGAAGGAACAGCAGCTTTTTACAGGCAGCAGCAAACACACATATAGGGAAAGTGAGATTTCTAAAATTCACATTACCAGTCACTGGCGTTTGTACCATAACAACATTTGGTGGTGTGCTGTGTACTTTTTATTTTTTTAATTCCCTTTGACTTTATCCTTAATGATTTTCTTCTATTTTTTTGTCCCCAAACAGAAAAGGCTTCTTAATGAATTTTCTACTTTTATTTTTTAATGTAGCAACTCTTTAAAGCTCCATAGTACCAAGAGAGACACTAACATTTACTATGAAATTGTTCACATGTGGAAGATCAGCCACTACAAACAGAGGCCCCAGTACTACAAGTGCTCACATACGGGCCATCTTTATTCATGCACATAGAGTGACCCCCAACACAGGCTGTCAGCAGCCTTTGATCCTGGGACTTTCAGTACAAAAGCACAGCTTCTAGTACTTCAGCTAAAAAACAAGATTTATTAGCTGGGGGCAGCAGGCAGCAGCTACACTCTGGGTGGTGGAGATAATGCAGGGTACTTTACAAACTTTTATGGAGCATAGTTGTAGCCATGTTGGCCCAGAATATTAGCGAGACAAAGTGGGTGAGGTAATATCTTTTACTGGACCAACTTCTGTTGGTGAGAGCGACAATAAGAGCAGCTCTGTGTGGCTCAAAAGCTTCTCTCTCTCACCAGCAGAAATTGGTCCAATAAGACCAATTACTCACCCACCTTGTCACTTTACAATCTTGTTATATATCCTGCTCAGGGAGGCTAAAGATCTATATTTTGGGTTTCAACCCCTGCTATTGGCTCAAGACAGAGACTATTATAGAACTGGCACCTAAACAGACCAGAACTCTAGGACAGCTCAGACGCTGCTGGGGAGTAATCTATAACACATTTGTAAAGTAGGCTGTCTCTCACTCTGGGAGTGGTCCAGAGAAGAGGCACAGCCTACTACTGCTGACAATTAATGGACCTAGTCCTTTAACTTAGGAGGTAGACATCTAAGCTTTGGTGCTGAAGGTTCCAGGTTCAAACAGTGCTGATAGCCCCTGGTGGACTGTGACTTCAATGGGGGTACTCACATGCAGCCAGAATCTGCTGCTGCTTCTTCACATTACGGCCTGATCCTGCTTCCACTGAATTCAGTGGGAGAAGGATTTAGTCCTGAGTCTTTTTCAATTATCTGCATTAACACCACACTATCCTTTAACAACAGTGCACATGACTATAGCACCTTTCATCTTGGGATCCCAAAGACCTTTATGAACATTCATTAATTCTCACCCGACTCCTGTGAGACAGGTATTATGATGTCCATTTTACAGTTGAAGAAACTGAGGCACCCAGCAGTGACTTGGCTAATGCCATACAATAAATTAGTAACAAAACTATTCTGCTACAGCCACTTGACAATGTTCCAGCTCCAGTCCATTAAGATGAAAGCGCAAAGAGGGATTTCAAAGACAATAATATGGACTGTAGAAGGCTGCAGCCAGTTGAGAACTTTCTGTAATCTGGAGCAACAGGTTAAACAGCCTATATACCTTTGACTCACAGTTAGCAACAACCCTTCAGAAGCTTGGAATTGCGGTAGTTCTTAGCAAAACCTCATCTTCTTCTGTGCACGTCGCCAGGAGAGCACTGGATGGCTGCATACAGAAAGAGGGACATGATAAGATAATGACCCACATGCAGACTGCATGGCCTTGGCGCAAGGAGCCCCAGAGACCATCTTTCCACTAGGGAACTGGGTTTCCATATAGAGGTTTAATTAAGATCGGGGTGAAAATGCCCCAAGCTGCTAGAACCTCGCCTACAGTGGGGCGCCCCGGCCCCACCACTGGCAAAGTGGGTACCTGCCTTGGCATTGCCCACTCCAGAGAAGCGGGCTAGGGAGGCCAGAGGCCGAGCTCCCGCTCCCACTGGGTCCCTTTCCCGACACAGACTCTCCCAGTCCCCGCGCCTGCTGCTCGCGGCCGGCTCCCGGCTCTGCCCTGCGGGACGCACCGGACGGGCACGTCGCGTCTGGCAGCTGCGCACCGGGAGCACAGGGCGGGGCAGGGGACGCTCCTGTCAGAGGCAGGCTGGGGAGCACCGCCGGGAGGGGGGGGGGGCCTCCCCCACCCCGCCTCTAGGGCGGGAGAGAGCCCAGCCCCCAACAAGGAGCCCCCTCACCTCAGCTCCACCGCCACCCGGCCCCAGCCCCGCCCACGCCGCCGGCTTCCGGCCCGCCGCTCCTCGCTTCCGCTCTGGCCGAGCCACTCTAGCCCCTCTCTATGGCCCGCAGCCACGCCCCCAGGCCGGATTGGTCCATCCCCGAGCCCCGTCCTGCCCAGGCCTGACTAATGGAGCCCAGCATCGTCCATAGCCGGAGGCACTCACGTGTGTGTGTGTGTCTCCCGCAGGGCCCGGGCTGGGGGCAGGGGGCTCAGGCTCTGAGCTGCGCGCACCCCGCCCGGCCCGGCCCGGCCCGTGGTGCACAGCTGGCATCTATGCTGCAGTGACCAGATGTCCTGCTTTTGTAGGGACCATCCTGATATTTGGGGCCTTTTTTATATGGGCTCCTATTACCCCCCACCCCCGTCCTGATTTTTCACATCTGCCATTTGGTCACCCTAATCTCTGCACAGGAATTAGAAGTATGCAAATTAGAACCTGGGCATTAAACTAACCGCCAAAGGGGAGCGGGGACACAGAGGCGCAGCATTTCGCAGAGAATCAGGGTGTCAAGAGCAAAATTAAGTCCCCAGGGGCGAGCTGAGAAGAAATTCTTCCCCTGGCTGGACCCCGCTGCTTGGGGCCCGGGGAATTGGAACTGCTCCTGCGTGTGACCCAGCTGATATCACTGAAACCTGATGGGAAGCTCAGCATGACTGGAGCGCTAAAGGCAATGGTTAGCACCTGCCCTGAGAGGCGGTGAGTGGATAGCGCATTCAGGTGCAACTCAGGCGAGCTGGGGTCTATTCCTGCCTATAGAGCAGGTACCACTGGCCTGCTGGGTGACCTTGTACAAGTCACTTTAACTGCTCTGTGCCTCAGTTCCCTATGTGTAAAATGGAGATAATAATACTGAACTTTATAGACTCTAAGGTCAGAAGGGACCATTATGATCATCTAGTCTGACCTCCTGCACATTCCAGGCCACAGAATCTCACCCACCCATTCCTATATCTGAGCCACTGAAGTCTTCAAATCATGGTTTAAAGACTTCAGGATACCAAGAATCTTCCAGCAAGTGACTCGTGCCCCACACTGCAGAGGAAGGTGAAAAACCCACAGGCCTCTGCCAATCTGCCCTGGAGGAAAATTCCTTCCCAACCCCAAATATGATGATCATGTGGGTAAGACTCATCAGCCAGACACTCAGGAAAGAATCTTGGAAATGCTTCATAAAGTCCCCAGACCAATGTCTACTCGATGTGCTTTATTAATTATGTGTAACTCTATTGATCTAGAGTTCTTTGTGAAAATGTGGAGAGTTATCACAGCCCTTTAAACAACCCCAATGGCAGGGCATGTTACAGATCTTCTGTGGATCTTGGGCTATGCCTGATACAACAAAAAAAAATTCAAAATGTCTTGGATGCCACAGAGATTATGGAAAAAATAGTTTGTCAAATGCTTTGAGCTGTGCTGATGAAAAGCACTGTCTAAGAGCTAGGTGTTATTATTTAGGAAAGTTCTTGGGCAAAAGTCTTACCATGAGTCACAGACAGTCCCCTCAGGCCAGTGGTGCTCAAACTTTTTCAATCGTGCCCCCCACATGTCAATAACAGAAACTGTCTGCGTGTGCGTGCACACACACACACACTGCACAGCCAAGGCTTCCTCAGCAGCGGAGCTGGGGCAGAACTGGGGATGGGAGAGGAGCTGGGGCTAGAGGTGGAGCTGGTCTGAGGGTGGAGGGGGAATGCTGAGGGCAGAGTGAGGGGTGGAGTGGAGCTGTGGCTGGGGTCAGAGAGGGAATGAGGGTGGAGCTGGGCCTGGAGGCGCATCAGGACTCCGGGCTGAATGGGATTGGGGGAGAGAAGTGAGGCTGGAAGTGTGTTGGTCTCTCCCCACCTCCTGTGGGGGCTGGCCCTGGCCCTGGCCCTGCCGTGCACTCCCCCCCCACCAACATTTCTCCATGCCTTCCTAGGGGTGTGTGCCCCACAGTTTGGGGATCATTGCCTTAGACTCTCCTATCTATCTTGCTACCCAGACAATCTGGACTTAGTGATAAATCGTCACCTAAAAATCACATCATGTTCAGGTTGCTTCCAGTCCCAAGAGGCCAGTCACTTACTCCAGATCAGTTGGTACTGTACATCTTACACCAAAAACAACACCTGTAGCCAATCGTGTAATAAACTGTCTAAAGGTTTATTACCTAGGAGAAAGGAATACGTGTCATTTACAAGTTAAAGCAACCTAACATACACACAAATGAGTAACCATCTAGAGCCTAAAAGTGACAGCATGTAGTGATCTGTCTATTCTTAAGGATTGGCTACACTTGCGAGTTAGTACGCAATAAAGGAGCCCCAGGCGCCCTAGCTCACTTCCCGTCCACATTGGTGTGAAAGTAGAATGAATTATATAGTAAGAATAGAAAGGATTAAAGAAATGTTGTCTGTACCTTTAAGCAAAATTGTTGGAATGTTGCAACAGGAATACAGACATTAACATAGAACAATTGCACCGTTTAAGGGCAATTGGTGAAGCATTAGCCTTAGATCGATAACCGTTAGTAAGGAAATAGGATATGCATGCTGTGCCCCAGGTGAATTTTACTGTTTTGATTTCTTTGTCCCTTTGTCTAATTCCCACTCTTTTATCTGTATAAATAAGAGTGTTTGGGCCTTGCATGGCCATTCACATATTCTGAATGTTATTGGCGGAGTGCTGCGCTAATAAGCAGAGTGGTCTGACAAATTGTGAGTCCTGATTCTAATTTTGACACTGGCAAGGCACGTAGAGTGCTCTGACTCCGCGGCTACAGCACTGCTGATACTCCACCTCAGTGAGTGGAATAACATTTGCTGCACCCCGCTGGAGCGCCGTGGTGCCAGTGTGGACGAGGTGTTGCATTACTGCACTCTGATCGGCCTCCGGAAACGTCCCATAATCCCCTTAAGTCAAGTCGCCACACTTCTCATTCTTCTCAATCGGTGCAGGAATGTGGAAATGCCCTTTGAAAGCTCCATTTCTGACAGCTGGCTGCTTATCTGCTCCGAGACAAATCAACGATTAGTGTGCAATGCTGTGTGTGAGAGAGAGAGGCGGTGGGGGGGAGACTGCTGCTGTCTGAACTCACAAGACAGCAGGCTGACATGCTCTCAGCCCCCCCCCAAACCCACTCTGTCTCCTCACACACACACAACACACACTCCCTGTCATACTCCACCCCCTCAACTGAAAAGCATGTTGCAGTCACTTGCATACTGGGATAGCTTCCCATAATGCACCGCTCCCAATGCCGCTGCAAGTGCTGCAGATGTGGCCACACCGGTGCGCAAGCAGCTGTCAGTGTGGACAGACTGCAGCGCTTTCCCTGCTGCGCTCTCCGAAGGCGGGTTTAACTCACAGCGCTCTACATCGGCAAGTGTAGCTGTGCCCTTGGGCCTTGTCTGCGCTGCCACTTTACAGTCCTGCAACTTTCTCACTCAGGGGGGTGCAAAAGCACCTCCCTGAGCACAGCAAGTTTCAGCGCTGTAAAGTGCAGTGTAGACAGTGCACCAGAGCTGGCAGCTACTCCCCTTGTGGGGGTAGGTTTTTACAGCGCTGGGAGAGCCTTCTCCCAGAGTTCAGGATGATGGGACGCGTTCACATACACTTCTCCTCTTCAAGAATGGGCAGAGGAGCCCTTTTCCTCCTCTGATGTTCCACAATGGCTTGTCTGGTGTCTATGGGCCTTCTTTGGTTGGGCAGAAGATAACATCTCCTGTGCCAAACAGTATTTTACACTTGGCAATGCGTCTCTCCTGACTGGGGAGGGAGGGTTTACATTTTCAGAGCAAACTCTTAAATTTATAACGGGATATAGATATTGTCAGTGAGACTAATGCAGGCAGCAACACACAAGCTCACAGTTTAAAATGCTAAATACATTCTTATAAGATTAATACCTATTTTGAGCAAAACTAACATACAGGTGATCTAGTCCAGTCTCCAGCTAAGAGGTTGTCAGTTCGCCCGGGCAAGAGCTGGCATCTGGGCTGCCAGCATCACAAGGGGTACTAGTTGGTGTCTGCTGCAAAGCACCAAATCACACTAGGGAAGAGGACGATCTGCTCCTTAAGCACCTAACTATAATGGGGAAAAAGCTATGTGATCATGGGGGACTTCAATCTGAGTGACAGGCTGGAGGGCTCATGCTGACAGTACTAAAAATCTGCAGAATTTCTAAACATTATATAGATGACAATTTCCTAATTCAAAAAGTGTTGCATCCAACATGGGGAAATTCTATATTAGACCTTGTCTTGAGAGAGAAAGAGGAATTTATCACAGAACTAAAAATGAGTGGTAGTTTACATGCAAGTGATATGACTTATATTACGTGCAAACAGAATAAAGTCCAAGCCAGGAATACATATACTTGGTGCTTCTAAAAGCTCTGCTCTGGTTCTAGCAGGATGAATTCAGGGCAGTCTCTGGCCCATGTTATACAGGGGGTCAGACTGGATGATCACAATGGTCCCTTAGTTCTGGGCTCAGAATGTATGAATCTATGGTTAGGGTAATACTCCCTGCCTGAGCCGGGGGGAGGGCAGGGAGTTGCACAGAACTTGACAGCTTGGTGCATGCTGCAGAGGGGTTGGGAGAGAAAGCTAGGGCAGATGGCTTTGTAGAAGTACCTGAGGGGAAACTAGGGGAAGTTGGGGGCAGACTATATGGGGACAGTGGCTGGGGAAAGACGGGGCAATTAAGGGACAGTGGGCTTGTGGAGGTATCCAGAGGGCAGTGCGGGGGCTGGTGTAGGAGCTGACTGTGGTGCTATCCAGGGAGAGGGAGGAGGAAGATGGAGGCAGATGAGATGGTGGCTGGGAAAAGTTGGGGGGTAGAGGTTGGGGGGCACCCTTTTGGGGTGGATGATTGTGGGGATGCCCAAGGGGGTTGTTGGCTAGCTTGGGAGAGAATCTGGGTGGGGATGGAGGGAGGAGGGCATTGTGGATGCTAAGGGGGGCAGGTGTATAATGTCACTCAAGGGAGGGTCACTTCTAGGGGCTAGAGCACTGGACTGGGACATAGCAGACCTGGTTCTATTCCCAGCTCTACCACTGACTTCCTAGGTGACCTTGGGCAAGTTAATTCCCCTGTCTGTGCTTCAATTTCTCCCATATGTAAAATGGGGATAAGAGACCAACCTCCTGTGTGAAGTGCTTGGAAATCCTCTGATAAAAAGTGCAATATTGAGCCATAGCTAAATTCATTTATTATTAAGTTATATAAATTTATTATGAATTCTGTTTTATTAAGTGCTGACAAAGTGCTTGGGTCAGCACAAGATGCAAAATACAGGCACTTTGTGCCCTGCGGCTGTAACATCACAATAAATCTCACATTCCCTTCCCTTCCTTCCTAATGCTGTTTCTACTTGGTGTTGCAGCCCAAGTCCCCATGAATAACAAGGCACCAATAATAATCCCCATACCAGGTTTTTTATTTACAAACTCTCTCATAACGTTCTCCCAGTGGGGCCCGGATGGAAGGCCAGAGGCTGGGACACAGGCGCCACCGTGTGGAACTCTGGAGTAATCATAAATAACACTGTACCTTTAAGCCAGGGTAATCAAAGCATTTTGCAAAAGTTAATCAATTCACTTCAAGAGAACACTGGATTGCAGCATCTCTGGGGTGGAATACAGGAGCTATTTAACAGCACACAGCAACACCATGCAATATTGTAAAACAGGACATTCCAAAGTATACATCGCTACTGAAACTACCGGGGATTTCAGGAGTAAGAAAACTATTACAAAGCACTCACCGTTCATACTTCTGTGAAAAGTGCTATCAATTATTAACATCAGAATCTTAACAGACCTCCAATAGCACCAGAGTGGAGTGTTAATTCAAGAGAGACAACAATAGTCAGCACTTAGATGAGGTCTCCTTCCACCTACTGGCCAGGCCCCCAGCTACTTATCCGATACATTCTAACTGCAACCCAATACACAGTGGTGGGGCTGCGGGCGGTGTATGTCTGTAACTCCTAGGTCTACTGGAGGATCACATCTGATGGACCATATACGTGCAGGAGTCTATGCTCCCATATCTACACCCAACGGTCGGGATACTCAAAGCTGGCCCTGTCCAACAGTGACTCCTGCTGGGCAGGGACAGCTGGCAGCCTAAACCCCTTATATCCATTTTCAAAGTCTCTCAAACCACTTCTTCTGGGACCAAGTTATCAGCCCTCTCAAAAATAACTTGGCTAAAACTAATGAAAAGCATCTCAGTAATACTGTTTAAATCAGCAGCTGTAATCAGCTACGTGGTCTCTTTCTATCCATGCATGGGGGCGTTGGGCTGAGAGTTAGGAGATCTGGGCTCTGTTTCCTGGCTCTGTCATTGAGCTCCTGAGCGATCTTGGGCAAGTCATTTCCGCTCTCTGAGCCACTGTTTCCCCCTCACCCTTTGTCTGTATTGTCTATTTAGTTTGCAAGCTGTTTGGGGAAGGAATGGTCTCATCACTCTGTGTTTGTACAGCACCTGACGCAATGGGGACTGTGCTATTGGCTGAGGCCTCTAGGTGCTACTGGCATAGCTTGATTGTTTGCTTGAAACAGTGTGAATTGGGAGAGCTTTGTTCCAGGTGGGCCCTTGAGTGGGCCTGACTGCTATAAGAAGGGAGTTAGCAGCAAACCAGCTGAGCAGCGAACAGCAGAGGCTAACAGAGGGAGTTTGCCTGGGGGAGGAGCCCACTGAGGCTTTCAGCTCGCGGGCTTCTGTGAGTTGCTGCAAACAGCTGAGGAAGCTTTGAGAAGCAAGAAATTATGGAAGGTGAGCATTCAGCTGTTGTAACCTGCACAGGGTATGTGCCATGTTGGTCTTTCTTCCCACAGGACAGAAGCTACTTTGTCTGTACAAGTGCAAGCTGGTCCCCATATTGGAAGAGAAGGTTCGAGGTCTGGAGCAACAAAGTATTGACTCCTGCATTGCATACGTGAAAATGAAGATTTCCTGGACAGATGTCAGGATATGCTTCTACGGGCACAACGTCCTGAGGAATCGGAGCAGGCTGTGCAGAGGCATGAGAGGGACAGTGAAGAAATTGGCAGCATGTGACCTCCAGAAGAAGAAAGAGGAGTGTCCATGTACAGCAATGGAGATACAGGTGAACAACCGTTTTCATGTTCTCATCCACAGTACTAAATGCGAAGAGTGTAGATGGGTATATCTGAGAGAAGGGAGCAGAAGGAGACTCCACAAATTGGAAGGCACAAGATGCATTGTCCTAGGGATGGGGGTTCCACAACCACCACTCCCGAAGAGAAGGAGGCGGGTGGTGGTGGTTGGGGACTCCCTCCTCAGGGGGACTAAGTCATCTATCTGCCCGCCACGACAGAGAAAACTGAGAGGTCTCCTGCTTGCCAGGAGCTAGGATTCACGATGTGACGGAAAGACTGCTGAGACTCGTTGAGGCCCTTGGATCGCTAACCCCTTCCTGCTTCTCCACGTGGACACCATGATACACAAGATGACCTGGAGTGGATCACTGCGGACTACGTGGCTCTTGGAAGAAGGATAAAGAGTTTGAGGCGCAATGGTGTTCTCGGCCATCCTCCCCTCCATGCAGGGAAAAGACCTGGGTAGGGGATCATCAAAGTGTGGAAGTCAACGATGGCACGCAGGTGGTGTTGGAGAGAAGGCTTTGGAGTTCTTCGACCATGGGATGGTGTTCCAAGAAGGAGAAGTGCTAAGCAGAGACGGGCTCCACCTAACGAAGAGAGGGAAGAGCATCTTCGCAAGCAAGGCTGGCTAACCTAGTGAGGAGGGCTTTAAACTAGGTTCACCGGGGGAAGGAGACCAAAAGCCCTGAGGTAAGGGGGGAATGGGATACCGGGAGGAAGCACAAGCAGGAGAGTGCAGGAGGAGGACTCCTGTCCTCAGGACCACAGAAAGCGGACAACCAGCGAGTTACCTTAAGTGCCTATACACAAATGCAAGAAGCCTGGAAACAAGCAGAGAGAATTGGAAGTCCTGCACAGTCAAGGCAACTATGATGTGATTGAAATAACAGAGACTTGGTGGGATAAATCACATAACTGGAGTACGGATGGATGGATATAAACTGTTCAGGAAGGACAGGCAGGGCAGAAAAGGTGGGGGAGTTGCATTGTATGTAAAGGTATGTCTGCACTACAGGATTATTCTGATTTTACATAAACCAGTTTTGTAAAACAGATTGTATAAAGTCAAGTGCACGTGGCCACACTAAGCACATTAATTCGGTCGTGTGCGTCCATGGTCCGAGGCTAGCGTCGATTTCCGGAGCGTTGCACTGTGGGTAGCTATCCCATAGCTATCCCATAGTTCCTGCAGTCTCCCCTGCCCATTGGAATTCGGGTTTGAGACCCCAATGCATGATGGTGCAAAAACAGTGTCGCGGGTGATTCTGGGTAAATGTCGTCACTCATTCCTTCCTCCGTGAAAGCAACGGCAGACAATCATTTTGCGCCTTTTTTTCCCTGGATTGCCCTGGCAGACGCCATAGCATGGCAACCATGGAGCCCCGTTCAGCTTTTTTTACTGTCACTGTATGTCTACTGGATGTTGCTAACAGACGCGTACTGCAGCGCTACACAGCAGCATTCATTTGCCTTTGCAAGGTAGCAGAGACAGTTACCAGTTGTTCTGTACCGTATGCCATGCCATGCCATTGTAAATTGGCAATGAGATGATGGTTATCCAGTCCGTTCTGTACTGTCCTGCTGCTGTCATGGGTGCCCCTGGCTGCGGTCAGCTGGGGGCACAAAGACAAAAATGGGAATGACTCCCCAAGTCAATCCCTCCTTTATGGTATCTAAGATAGAGTCAGTGCCTGCCTAGAATATGGGGGGCAAGTGTACTAGAGAACCAGTGTACCAGAGAACCAGAGAGCGCAGCCGCTCCGTGTCAGATCCCGCAGAAATGATGAGCTACATGGCCATTCTAGGGGGTGCCCCTGCAACAACCCCATCCGTTGCTTCCCTGCTCCCCCAACCCTCCTGCGCTACCGTGGCAGTGTCCCCCCCATTTGTGTGATGAGGTAATAAGAATGCAGGAATAAGAAACACTGACTTTTTAGTGAGATAAAAATGAGGGGGGAGGCAGCCTCCAGCTGCTATGATAGTCCAGGCAGGACGTTAAACGGTGCGGGGGGAGAGGAGCCCAGCATCCCGCTGCTATGATAGTCCAAGTAGTACAGAATCTTTCTTTACACAGGAAAGGGAGTGGCTGATGGAGCTCAGCCCCCAGTTGCTGTGATGAAGATTTTACCACCGTTCTGGTGGTAATCTACTGGGAATGACCAGGAGTCATTCCTATTTTTACCCAGGTGCCCCCGCCGACCTCACCTGAGGCCAGTCAGAGCACTCACGGGCTGATGATGATGACGGATAGCAGTCATATTTTACCATCTGCACCAGGAGGAGAGAGGAGCGGAGTACTGCTGTTCACTGCCGCAGCATCACATCTACCAGCAGCATTCAGTAGACATAGGGTGACATTGAAAAAAAATCAAGAAACGTTTTTTTCCCTTTTCATTTCATGGGGGGAAAGGGGCAATTGACGAGCTATACCCTGAACCACCCCGGACAATGTGTTTGTAACCTACAGGCATTGGGAGCTCAGGCCAAGAATGCAAATACTTTTCGGGACTGCTGGGGACTGTGGGATAGCTAAGTCCTCAGTAACCCCCTCCCTCCCTCCTTGAGCGTCATTTGATTCTTTGGCTTTCCGTTATGCTTGTCACGCAGCACTGTGCTGTGGACTCTGTATCATAGCCTGGAGATTTTTTCAAATGCTTTGTCTTTTTGCCTTCTGTAACGGAGCTGTGATAGAACAGATTTGTCTCCCTATACAGCGATCGATCCAGTATCTCCCGTACGGTCCATGCTGGAGCTTCTTTTGGATTGGAGACTGCATCGCCACCCATGCTGATCAGAGCTCCATGCTGGGCAAACAGGAAATGAATTCGAAAGTTTGCAGGACTTTTCCTGTCTACCTGGCCACTGCATCCGAGTTCAGATTGCTGTCCAGAGCGGTCACAATGGTGCACTGTGGGATATCGCCCAGAGCCCAATACCGTCAATTTGCAGCCACACTAACCCTAATTCCGATATGGTAATACCAATTTCAGCACTACTCCTCGTCGAGGAGGAATACAGAAACCGGTTTAAAGAGTCCTTTATATCAATATAAAGGGCCTTGTTGTGTGGAAGGGTGCAGCGTTAAATCAGTTTAACACTGCTAAAATCGGTTTAAAACGTGTAGTGTAGACCAGGCCTAAGAGAGCAGTATGACTATTCAGAGCTGTGGTATGAAACTGCAGAAAAAACCTGAGAGTCTGTGGATTAAGTTTAGAAGTGTAGCAACAAGGGTGATGTCATCGTGGAAGTCTGCTATAGACCACCAGACCAGGGGGATGAGGTGGACGAGGCTTTCTTCTGGCAATTAGCAGAAGTTACTAGATCGCAGGCCCTGGTTCTCATGGGGGACTTAAATCACCCCGATATCAGCTGGGAGAGCAATACAGCGGTGCACAGACAATCGAGGAAGTTTTTGGAAAGTGTAGGGGACAATTTCCTGGTGTGCAAGTGCTGGAGGAACCAACTAGGGCAGAGCTCTTCTTGACCTGCTGCTAACAAACAGGGAAGAGTTAGTAGGGGGAGCGGAAAGTGGATGGGAACCTGGGAGGCCAGTGACCATGAGATAGTCCAGTTCAGGATCCTGACACAAGGAAGAAAGGAGAGCAGCAGAATACAGACCCTGGACTTCAGAAAAGCAGACTGACTCCCTCAGGGAACTGATGGGCAGGATCCCCTGGGAGAATAACATGAGGGGGAAAGGAGTCCAGGAGAGCTGCCTGTATTTTAAAGAATCCTTATTGAGGTTGCAGAAAAAAACCATCCCGATGTGCAGTAAATATGAATAGTAAATATGGCAGGTGACCAGCTTGGCTTAACAGTGAAATCCTCGCTGATCTTAACACACACAAAAAAAAAAAGCTTACAAGAAGTGGAAGCTTGGACAAATGACCAGGGAAGAGTATAAAAATATTGCTCAGGCATGCAGGAGTGAAATCAGGAAGGCCAAATCACACTTGGAGTTGCAGCTAGCAAGAGATGTTAAGAGTAACAAGAAGGGTTTATACAGGTATGTTAGCAACAAGAAGAAAGTCAAGGAAAGTGTGGGACCCTTACTGAATGGGGGAGGCAACCTAGTGACCGAGAATGTGAAAAAAGCTAATGTACTCAATGCTCTTTTTGCCTCTGTCTTCACGAACCAGGTCAGCTCCCAGACTGCTGCACTGGCCAGCACAGCATGGGGAGGAGGTGACCAGCCCTCTGTGGAGAAAGAAGTGGTTCGGGACTATTTAAAAAAACTGGACGAGCACAACTCCATGGGACCGGATGCGCTGCATCTGAGGGTGCTAAAGGGAGTTGGCGGATGTGATTGCAGAGCCATTGGCCATTATCTTTGAAAACTCATGGCAATGGGGAAGGTCCCGGATGACTGGAAAAAGGCTAATGGGAAGAAGGAGGATCTGGGGAACTACAGGCCAGTCAGCCTCACCTCAGTCCCTGGAAAAATCATGGAGCAGGTCCTCAAGGAATCAATTCTGAAGCATGTAGAGGAGAGGAAAGTGATCAGGAACAGTCAGCATGGATTCATCAAGGGCAAGTCATGCCTGACAAACCTAATTGCCTTCTATGAGGAGATAACTGGGTCTGTGGATGAGGGGAAAGCAGTGGATGTGTTATTCCTTGACTTTAGGAAAGCTTTTGATACGGTCTCCCACAGTATTCTTGCCAGCAAGTGAAAGAAGGGACTGGACGATCGGACTATAAGGTGGTGTGACAGACTCAAACCAGTGGGGTACAGGTCTGGTAGAGGGCAAATATTGGTCCTATTGGCATCCAGCGGGGTGGGCGGGCGAAGCCAGCCCACTTCCAAAGGCCTCCCCCAGCCTAAGGGAGGACCCACAGGTCTGGGACACCAAATATTACGGGGACAACTAATGAAAAAACAGGATCGGGTGAGGTCATATGGCTAAACGAAGGGAACCCGATGGGGACACCGAGCAAGAACCCCGGACAACGCCCACTGCTCCTCGAAGGCATCAAGGGAGCCAGTGGACGCCGCCCAGAGGAACTCAGCCCGGATGCGTGAGCAGACGGAGGAACGGAAATAGGCCCTACAGTCGCAGGAAATCCCGTCGGCCAACCTCCTCTCTGGTGTTGTAGATGGCCAGTTTGGCCAGGGCCAAGAGGAAGTTGAGAAGGAGATCCCGCGACTTCGTGGGGCCACGGATGGGGAGCGTGTAGATAAAAAGGTGAGGGAAAAGTGCAACCAAAAACGCAGGAAAATATTCAGGAGGAGCCGGAACAGGGGCTGCAACCTGGCGCACTCCAAAAAACGTGCGCCAAGGTCTCCTTCTCCCCACAGAAAGGGCAGGTGCTAGGGACAGATGTGAACCGCGCCAAGTACACGCCCGTGCTCACGGCTCCGTGAAGGAGCCTCCAACTGATATCCCCGGCGGGCCTCGGCACCAGGGCAGAGTACAAGCTGGCCCACCGGGGCTCCTCACCCTCGAGAGGCGGCAGGAGGTCCCGCCATTTGGTATCGGGGCGGGATGCGAGGGTGAGGTAGTGAAGGGTATGGAGCACGAGCGAGTACAGATGTTTCCGTGGCGCGGTCTGGAACAAAACCGGCTGCAGATCATGCAGCCGGCTGGCAGTGAAAGGGTGAGGGGCCGATTGGGTCCACGGGGCAGGGGCCCGATAAAAATGTCCACGGGGCCTGGGGTGGAGGGTGGGCGGGGCGTGCCCTCTCGCAGGACCCGGTTGAGGTAAGCCCGAGCAGCGGGCAGTAAAGCGGCCTTCACCTCCTGAAGTACGCGCTGGGGAGTACGAGGTCTGGAGAGCCCCATGCGCTGAGCGAGCGTCAGGGGATCCAGCCAGTCTCCCCGGTCGTAGTCCAGGAGGTCTCCGACCCTGGTGACTCCCGCCGAGACCAACCTCTGGCACACCGTGGGGACTCCGCCACCTGCACACGAAGCTGGGGATTGTGTAGCAGGGGCTCCGCGAGGAGGTCAACCCCCACGGTGGCCGCCACGGACCTGGTCGTTGAAAAGAGCTTCCAGGTCCGGAGGAGGTCTTGGTAGAAGACCGGCAGCCCGGAGAGGTCTCGCGGAAGACCTCTCGGATGGAGGTAAAAGAGCTGCCGGTCGTATCGGAGCCCTCGAAAGCGGCGGAGGAAGGCGTGCGCCAATACGCTCCACGCCGGACTACCCACCAAACAGGAGCCTCTGCAGGGCCTGGAGGCGGAAGACATGGACCTGAGCGCGTAAGCACTTCAGGCCCTGCCCCCCTCCTCCAGGGGCAGGTGGAGGACCCCTGCAGAGACCCATTGCGTCCCTGGCCAAAAGAACTCCAGAATCACAGTCCGGAGGTTGTCCAGGGAAACCCTGGGCCGGGACCAGGGTGTTGAGTCCGGTACCAGAGCATGGACAGGACCAGTTGATTAAGCACCAGTGCCCTCCCCCGAAGGGAGAGGCACCGGAGTAGTCCCGTCCATTTCCGGAGCCGCTCCGGTCCCCTGCCCTGCAAAATCCTGCCAGTTCTCCGGCGGAGACGGATGCGTGGCAGAAAGGTCAAACGCCGAGATAGAGCAGCGGACCCGCGCTCCACCTGATGGCTGAAGCGCAGGTGGGAGGGAGCTCGCCTGCCACCCGTCCCCGACCACCAGGCCAGAGCTCTTGACCCCTTTGACCCGGGCGGAGGAGGCCGCCGAGTACACAGCCTGGCAATCCTCCACCCGCGCCAAGTCGCCCGGGTCCTGGACCACGAGGAGCACATCGTCGGCGTATGCCGACAGGACCAGCCGCAAGCCCAGCTCCCGAAGCACCAACCCCGTCAACCTCTTGCGGAGGAGACAGAGGAAGGGCTCGATCGCCAGAGTGTAACAGCTGGCCCGAAGGGGGCACCCCTGCCGCACTCCCCGCCCGAAGCTGACCGGCTCGGTCAGGGTCCAGTTGAGCCTGACAGACACTCCGCAGAAGCGTACAGCACCTGGAGAAAACCCACAACAGGGGTCCGAAGCCGAACGCTCGCAGAGTGCCAGGAGATACCCGTGATCCTCCGTCGAACGCCTTCTCCTGATCCAGGGACAAGAGGGCGAACGACAGACCACCCCTACACCCCAATTCCAGAAGGTCCCGACCAGATACAAGTTATCAAGATGGTGCGGCCCGGGACTGGGTAGGTCTGGTCTGGATGGACCACGTCCGCCAGCAACGGACCCTAGCCGCATTGAGATGGCCTTCGCAACAATTTTGTAGTCCGTGCTGAGGAGCGAGACGGGACGCCAATTCCGTAAGTCGCGGAGGGTCCCCCCCTCTTCGGGCAATAAGGCCAGCACGGGCTCGCCTGCACGAGAGAGGGAGGACCCCGCTCTGCAAAGCCTCGGCCCAGACGGTGACCAAGTCTGGGCCTAGGACGTCCCCAAACACCGGTAGAACTCCACGGTCAGCCGTCCAAGCCCGGAGATTTATTGGTGGGCATGTGACGGAGGGCCTCCGAGAACTCGGCCAGAGTGAGAGGCAGCTCTAGCCGGTCCCGGTCGCCCTGCTGACCGTCGGGAGCCCGTCCCAGAGCACTCTGCAAGCGTTAGGATCGGTCGGATCCGGGGAGAAAAGAGTGGCGTAGAAGGCCCTGGCCCTCTGGCACATCTCCGCCGGATCCGTGAGGGGGGTGCCGTCCTCCGCCAGGAGGCAGGTGACGTGCTTCTTGGCCCCCCTCCTTTTCTCCAGGGTAGAAGACGGGAGCCGCGATCCATCTCCCGAAGGAGGTGGAGCGGATCGAACAAAAGCACCCCGGCCCGATGGTCTTCGAGGGCTCGGAGCTCCTCCCCTTCTCCCGGCACGCTCCGCAGAGGGATGGATCTCGGGGTTGACGGCCAGACGCCTCTCCAGCTCCAAGACCTCCCGCTCCAACTGCCCTATCGCCACAGTCCCTCCCGTCGCTGGCACCCCGAGTGTAGTCACGGCAGAAGAGCCGGCGCGCACCTTCCCCAGATCCCACCACCGCCGCACCGAGAAAAGGCGCGCCTCTGCCCTCGCCAGGCCAGCCAGAACTCCCGGAAGGACGCCACAAAGCCCGCATCCTCCAGCAACTATTATTAAAGTGCCAATAGGCCGGCCCCGGCCTCTCCGGCGCAGAGAGAGGCCGTCACGGTGGCAAGGTGGTGATCCGAAAAGGGGGCCGGCCGAACGCTGGAGGAGTGGGGCCCGTGAAAGGTGGAAACGTGACAGGTAAATACGTCCAGCCGGGAGTGGCACGACCGATGGGCCTCCACCCGGACGAAGGTGAACGTCGAGACGTCGTCTGGGGTGTGTCGCGCCGAGACGTCCACCAGGGAGTGGCGGTCGACATCTCCCGGAGGACATCCGCACTGCCGGGCACGGCTCGGTCCCCGAGCGGTCCCCGTTCCTCGAGGGTGGTGTTAAAATCCCCTCCAGGACCAGGCACCACGAGGATCCAGGGAGCCAAGGAAGGCGGACGCCTGCTGATAAAAATGTAGCCTCTCCGGGGCCGATGTCGGGGCGTAAACTTGACAGATATAACCACAAGCCCCTCCACGCGGACCCGAGGTGCAGCAGGCGACCCGGCACAGCCTCGGCGACCCCTAGCACCTCGGGCCGTAGGTCGGGGGAGAACAGGGTCGCCACTCCAGCCGCGCATACAGAAGTGGCTAAAGTAGGCCCCGTCCCCCACTCCAGCCGCCAGCTAGCTTCAGCGGCAGGATCCGTATGGGTCTCCTGCAGGAAAACCACAGAGTACCCCCTCCCGGAGGAAGGAGAGCACCTGGCTCCTGCGGAGACCCATCCTACAGCCTCGGGTTTTTAAGGTGGCAAGGATGATCGGCGCCATGAGGAGGGCTGGGGGTGATCCTCGCTGGCAGACACGCCCACGGCCTCCGGCAGGCCGCGCAGCAATCCGTGACCACCCCGAAGGTGAGTAAGGATCACGGAAGACACGGACCCGCCGGTAGGCCGCGGCAGTCTGCTTCCCGTCCTCCTACCCTCCCCCATGAGGGCCCTCGCGGCCCGGAGGACCTGATGGAAATCCCCCCACCGCTGGAGCGCAAGATGGACTTTGTTCCGGAGCCACGGACATCCTCGAGGAACTCCCGCAGCTCCTCTCTCAGCGCATGGGGGTGGGGTCACTGATCGATGACTGGCCCCCTGGGGCCCCTGTCACAGCCCCGTGGCCCACTGAGGCGGGTAGGCAGGGGGCAGATCCCCAACGTGGCGCAGATGGCCGACGCCACACGACGCGCCCCGCTCCCAGAATCAAAGTGCGGTGGAAGGGGACTCAGCCCCTGGGGGTCGGGACAGAAAGAACTAGTGAACCCGCTCCCTGGAGGTATTGCCAGGTCGGCACTGACATCACAGGAAGTGGGGGATAGGACAGGGCCAACATGAGTAGGCGTGGATCAGGGAGAATCCGGGAAGGAGGTAGCAGCAGGATCCGAGCCTCCATAGGTGAGACGCCGGAAGGTGGCTCCTCCTGGCCAGGCTCAAGGATCTGGGAAGTGGGCAGGGACCCCTAACGTGCCGGGCTCAGCCACTGTGGCATGTGCGTCAGCCTCGGCACCCAGAGAAGATGGTGGTCAATGGGGTCCCCGCTGAGGAAGGAGGCGGGTCTCCACACCCAAGAGGTTCACCCCCTGGGAAGCGGGTCCCGGCAGCAGGGCACTGGCCTTCGCCCCAAGGGGCTCGGCGGCCGTCACAGAGTGCCACCCACAGCCGAGTCGAGGGAAGAGGCAGGGGACCCTCAGAGGTGGGCAGAAACAGCGGTAGGGGAATGGAACCCAGGGACGGGGGGATGTATGAGTCGCCCAGATCGAGGCCCGCTGGCAGAGGGTCGTCCTCCCCCTGCGTGACCGGGGTCAAACCCAGGGCCTCGATTTCTGCGTAGATGGGAGGGAGATCACAGTCCACCACCCCAGGGCCCTCCCTGCCAGCAACCCGAGGCGATACCCACCGCGGCAACCTCAGAGGCGTCAAGTGGGAAGGGGCGAGAGAGGCTCCCTCGGGGGCTTCCACGGGAAGGGACCCTGGAGGAGGGGCGGTGTCACTTCCGGTGCTGCCACGGCATCCCAGCCGGCACCAAACTGGAGGCATCAGGGGACAAGGCGGAAGACTCGACATCGACGCCCCCCTTCCCCTTCTCTTCCGGGGGCCTCCGAATCCGCAGCATGTAAGAAACTCGAGCCGTTCCGCTTGCCCCGCTTCCCCTGCCTAAGGACCAGCCCTCCATGGCATCATCCGGGGCAGGCTAACAGGGTCGGCTCGGGGGGCAATGGGCAATGGCTCAGGGACTCGAGGGCAGTGGTTGGGACAGCAGCAAACCCGGGGAGGCTTCCCCCTGGGACGGCCCTCTCCCACGGCCGGCGGTAGCCCCGCCACACCCTCCTCCACAGAGGTGGACCGAGAATGAGAGGATGGGCAGCTTCGGTGCCGGCAGCTAGGGGGACCGGCGATGACAGGCCGGCGCCTTGCCGGGGCTCGGGGTCCCGGACGCTCCTCCGTGCTGGGCCAAGGGCAGTCCCTCCGTATGTGCCCCATCGCCCGGCAGAGGTAGCACCGGCCTCCCCGTTGAGTAAGCACCCGGTGTGGGCTCCCTGGTAAGGGACCAGAGGACCCCTCGAGCGCCTCTCCGCCACGCGCCGCCGGCAGCAGTTGAAGCTGCACTTGCCGGCGGAACGAGAGAACATGACGGGGGCTGTCCTTGCAGCCCAAGGGGAGAGGGCTGATGAAGAGACGGGCGTCCCAGGGCAGAAAGGGCTGGCAGCAGGGCGCATTGGTCAGGAAGGGAGGGACGGAGGTCAGACTCAAGCGGACCCCCAGGTTCTTCTAACGGCTCCAGGGGGACGAACACGCCCCCCACCGCCAGGCCCGTCTCTAAACCGCCTCCTGGCGGCAGCTCCGATGCCAGGAAAAGACCACCTTCCCGTACATTTGGAGGCCGCCACGATGGCCGTGGCCCCACTACCTGGCCACGCCCGCACGTAGGTCTCCACGTGTGGCGAGGCGGGCACCAGGAGGCAACGGACGCCGTGCTTTCCTGGTCAAAGTGTGAAAGGGGCCCCGGCCGCTGTAGATGTTGGCGGAAGCAGCGGGCGGAGGAGCAGCAGCAGGCGGGGGGCCGCCGCCACCTGGGTACGCCCTGGGGCCGGGGGAGGGACCCTGCAGAGCTGTGGAGGAATAGCGGGGAGGTTGCCGCAGCCGGTAGCGGGCTGCGGCAGCGTTGCAGTCTCCGCCATGGAGGGCCTGGCCTTCTAGCGGGCCTCTTACCCTTCTTCCCCCCCGACCCTTCCCACCGGCTGGGGGGGGCTCCCCCCGAATCAGAATGGACGAGAGAAGCAGCAACGAGGTCTCCCCATAACTCGCCGCCGCCGGTGCCCCAGCAGGGGCGGTGGTAGGTGGATCAGCGGCGGTCGAGTAGAGGCTTGGGCAGTGACACGGGGCAGGTGAGAGGGCAGTGGGAGCATCGCGAGGGGTCTCCCCCGCCGCATCCCCCGCCATAACGAGCGGGAGGGGACAACAGCGGAGGGAGGGAAGGAGAGGAGGCGGCCACCCTTCCCCGCTAGCTGCAGGCAGGGGAGGAGGGCTCCAGAAGGGGAATGTTAAAGGGGCGTAGGGAGCAACCAAGGACCTAGGGAGGGAGGGTTTCAGGGCACCAGCGCAGAGGGGGTTTCCGGCTCCTCCAGTTGCGCTAGGAGATCAGGGGGACAACGGCAGAGGGGGAGTGCAGTGAACAAGGGGAAACAAATGGAAGGGCACAGCGCCTGGGAGGGGCGAGTGGCACCTGGGGGGGGTACCGATCAGGCTGGGGGCACTGGTGGGGGGAAAGGGCAGCTGGGATTTGGGGTAGAGGCCAAGGGACAGCGCAGGGCTGAGGCAGAACTATCAGGCGCAGAGGGAAATGATGGGTGGACAAATGTGGCAAAGGGCAGGGGATCAGTCCAGGAGAAGCGGGATGGTGCACCCACAGGCACTTGTGCCAAAAGTCAATGGTTGGCTGCTGCTTCTGCTGCAGGCCCAAATGGTGCTAAGTGGGCGTGGTGAGCCAGGCGAGCAGCTCAGACCCAGAGGCAGGAGTCCAAAGCAGAAGGAAAACAGCCAGCGGGGCTGGTGGAGGGGCAACGATGGTGGTGGGGGCGAAGGGGGACACGGATGGACCGGGGCAAGCTCCACGCCACACCCCTGTGCCCCATCAGACCAGTCCAAACCCCCACCACAAGAGCACAGTTCGAAAAAGACTCAGTCCAGAAAAGCCCCCTCCACAGTGTCTTCACACAGTCTCCAGCAGCAGTGGTTCTCTTCTACTCCTCCTCCTCCTCCAAGCACAACAGCTCCCCAGCAACAGCCACCAGCAGCCCCAGGTGGTGCGGTCTGGTGTCCAGGCAGGAGG